>NC_069500.1:734126239-734238739 GCF_027579735.1 Bombina bombina | reverse complement strand
AGTGCAAGGTGCTAAATAGAAACTCTCAAGTTCCTTGGCTTATCACTCATTCACTCGCTCCAGCGTGGACAATGGAGATCTCACTCACCCAATCCTATGGAGAAGGCGGGTATCGCCATTCACGGCTGCAAGTTCAATCCGGACGCCTCTAAGGGGGCACGGCCCAATCCCGGCCAATGGAACACACTCTGGAACGAGGCAGAGATCCCTTGCTCCGCCTCAACTTATTCCAGATACTTGTTCCTCCGATAGAATGCAGTATCCCTCCGCCAGTGACGTAGCAAAAAACAGTTCCTGCTTGCAATAGGGAACTGCCAAATGTAGAACAGCACACAATGCAATCCTTTTTGAAGAGCATAAGCTCGTAATGCACAGCAGGAAACAGCCAAACTCCGGACAATAATAGCTTGAAAAGAGAAAGTGGAGGCTGTTTCCTTAAAATTAATTCCTTTATTTATTCAGATTAAAATCGGCAAACACAGCAAGGATAGGGTATGGTGTAGAAGGCGCAGCACAGTCTGGCTTACGCGTTTCGGATGAAATCCGTAGTCATAGCCTACTGTGCTGTGCTCCACACCTGTTTAAAACTAGTTAAAACAAATGTGATTGGCGCACACATGAAAAACAACGCCTTCAAGTTTAACCAATACCAACAGTATGTAAAATTAACCCACTAGTGTAAGAACCGCACATTGCAATACATTGTCTGAGCCCATACAAACGTAATATACATACTGTAATAATTATGTGAATAACCAACATAGTGTTATGCATTACAAATAAAATGTCAAATATTAAGGGTTAGTAATTAATTATATATTATTAGAAATTCTATTGCCCAAATAGTGCGCATAGGAGACTCTATTAATATATCCTCATTCTTTAAGAGTTGAATCATTGCTCTTATCCTCTCTAATGCACTGATGGGCAACAGAATTCAAACAGTACCCTCAGTATAAAATACCACAATAGTTGATATCATATGTCAAAAATAGATAAATATATTAACAAATCCTATAAAAATGTAAACATGCAATAAGCAAATAATTTTAAATGAATAGTAACCTGTCAAATACTATATGTAATAAAGATGTCTTAGCAAATCGTCATCATAATAACATATGATAAAGACAACAAGCAGACAAATAGGACATCCCCATATAGTAATTTAATGTGATTTGATACAGGTTAAGCACACATGACCAACCGATGAGTCTTACATTATAATAAACTAGGAGATCTATTGGTAAGTGTATTGCGAAATACCATAATATTATTCCCACAGGTTCATTACGTCATATCTCGAATTTAGACCATCAGGCACCCGAGTGCCTAAGGTAAAAATCCAAAAAGCTTCGCGTCTGGCGAGCAATTGGTCCAAATTTCCCCCCCTCACAGGTCTAGAAACTTTCTCAATAGCACACCATGTAAATCCTTTGAGGTTATTATCATGGTAGACTCCAAAGTGTTGTACTATTGGAGTCGTGGATCTCTTAGTAGAGAAAGAGGAAAGATGTTCCCTAATTCTAGAGTTCAGGTCTCTGGAGGTGAGTCCCACATATTGAATCTGGCACCATGTGCATTCAATCATATAGACTACCGATTCCGTTTTACAATTCATACAGGAATTGATTTTGTAGCTTTTCCTCGTTTTTGCACTCACAAATTCCTTTGTCACCTTGGCATAATCACAGGGCTTGCACTTCCTGTGACCGCATCTATACATCCCAGTATGTACCAACCATGATCCCCTCTCATCTTTGTCAGTTTTTAACAGGGTTGGCGAGAGAATAGAGCCCAATGTGGGGCTCTTCCTGTAGGCACATCTGAGCCCTTGTCGGACTGTATCAACCAATTTATCCTCAGCCTTCAATATTGGAAAATGTTTCCTAATAATCTCACATACCTGAGGATATTGGGTACTGTGTGTTGTAACAAAAGTAATTCCCTGTTTGGTTGTACTGTGCTTATTTTTAGTTTTCAGTAAGCTCTCTCTAGGTGTTACCTGTACAGATTCTCTTGCCCTTTTGATCACTTTTTTGGGATACTTTCTCTCTTTTAATCTCATCTCCAATCTTTCTGCCTCCTTGCAAAAGTCCTCATTGGAGGTACAGTTCATTTTAATCCTGGTATATTCACCTTTGGCAATGGCAAAGGGAACATGTCTGGGATGACAGCTTGTTCCTAAGAGTAAGGAATTCCCTGAAATGGATTTTCTGAAAATCCTGGAAAGTATTTTGCCATCTGAACTGCCCTCCAATGTAATATCCAGATAGTTAATAGAACTCTGACTCGCTTCAAAAGTGAAGCTTAGTCCAATATCATTATGATTAAGATAGTCAATGAATCCCTGAATGTCAGACTGATTACCCGACCAGATGAAAAGAAGATCATCTATGTATCTCCTATAAAAGGAGATACATTTCTTGTAAGGGTTTCTATCTCCAAAGATGTGGTAGAACTCCCACCAGCCCAAAAAAAGATTGGCAAAGGAGGGAGCAAATTTGGCCCCCATGGCGGTACCACATCTCTGGAGATAGAAAACATCCTCAAATTTGAAAAAATTGTGTGACAAAAGAAAAAGGGTGACCTTCAAAATGTACCTAATGAAGTCATCAGAGTAATCTGTATTGTATTCCAGAAAAAAGGCAATGGCCTCTATCCCTTTAGAGTGTGGAATACTGGAATAGAGCGACACTGCATCCACTGTGAGCCAGATAGATTGTGGTGTCCATCTTACATTATCCATAACATTAAGGATATGTTTGGTATCCCTAATGTAAGAATGGAGAGTGACAACGAGGGGTTGAAGGATTGAGTCCAACCACTCTGACAGATTACCTAGAAGGGATTCCACACCACTCACTATAGGCCGTCCCTGGACACTTTCCAGGGATTTGTGTGTCTTAGGTAAATGGTGGAACAACGGTATTTTCGGACAATCAACTAACAAATAGTCCATTGTTGCCTGATCTACAAAACCTTGTTCCAATCCATCATCCAAAAGATGTACTAATTTGGAACGAAAGTGAGTGGTGGGATCTCTTTGTAAAACTAAGTAATTATTCTCATTACATAATTGTCTGTGGCCTTCATCTATGTATTGTTGTCGGTCCATGACCACAACCATTCCACCTTTATCGGAATTTTTGATCACCAGACTAAGGTCCTCTTTAAGAGAGGCCAAAGCACTCTTCTCAGCAAGAGACAAATTAAATTTACTTGGGGGCTGATTGGCCTTTAGTTGTAAAAGATCCCTTTCGACCCTGTTGTAAAATGTTTCAATGACTGATCCCCTGTTATGAATAGGGTAGAATTTAGATTTCTCCTTAAATTTGGGACCCATGTTGCGACTACCCGAGTTCCCCATTGATTCTATTTGCAACTGTTGCAGTGTGACTGTGTCACATTTATGTTCAAAATCAACTGGGTCCCCGGTATCAGTATCAACATGGGTAACTGGCACATCGGTATGATCAAGTGTACTCAATCCGTGAAAATGTTTCTTCAAAGTTAAATTACGTGTTAATTTGTTAACATCCATAATAGTTCTAAATACATCAAAATCTATAGTGGGTGCAAAATTTAAACCTTTATTCAAAACACTATATTGTGCAATACTAAGCTGTTTAGATGATAAATTAATGACATTGCCTACAATCTTGGAATCAATTATTTGTATCTGGTCTGTGGACGAGGTTCCCTCAATTGATACTTGTCTTGATTCTTCGTATATTGCACTTTGGGCTGTGTATTCTGTTTGTTCTGTTTCCCTCCCCCCGCTGATGCATCTAGATCTTGGGGAAAAACCTGATTGATGGCTAGAGTGTCTGGTCTGTTTTGAAAATACATCTTAGGTGCTAATTCTGTGTAGTTACCTTGTTTGGGTTTAACTGCTACTGTGTTGTGTTGTACATAGCCTTGATTAGTGCTCATTGTACCTGTGTAAGCTATTTGGGGAATATGTACAATATTAGGAGGGGCAGTATCTTCGAAATCTGGCCGTGTTTGTTCACTAATGATCTCACCCTCACTCGATCCCTCTGAATCACTACCAGAGAAGGTCACATTCTTTTTATTATTATTGCCACGATTTCTACTACGATTTCTATTGCCCCTCCTCCTACGGCCAAACCTAGGTTGATTTGCCCTAAAATTCCCCCTGGCACTTCTATTCCATATGTACACAGAATTGTTAGAATAGTCATATTTGTCCCTAATGTATTTAGTATGTTTTGTCTCCATGATCCCAGACCTCCCCTTGGCAACCAACTCTTTCAAAGTTTTATCAAATCTGGCAAAATCATTATGACTGCTCCTCCTATTCAATTCTATCTGTAATTCGCCTTCTACACCATACCCTATCCTTGCTGTGTTTGCCGATTTTAATCTGAATAAATAAAGGAATTAATTTTAAGGAAACAGCCTCCACTTTCTCTTTTCAAGCTATGGATTACTGGAACCATGTCCTGTGGTCCGATGAGACCAAGATAAAATTATTTGGTTCAGATGGTGTCAATCGTGTGTGGTGGCAACCAGGTGAGGAGTACAAAGACAAGTGTGTCTTGCCTACAGTCATGGTCTGGGCCTGCATGAGTGCTGCTGGCACTGGGGAGCTACAGTTCATTGAGAGATCCATGAATGCCAACATGTACTGTGACATACTAAAGCAGAGCATGATCCCCTCCCTTCAGAGACTGGGCCGCAGGGCAGTATTCCAACATGATTACGACCCCAAACACACCTCCAAGACGACCACTGCCTTGCTAAAGAAGCTGAGAGTAAAAGTAATGGACTGGCCAAGCATGTCTCCAGACCTAAACCCTATTGAGCGTCTGTAAGGCATCCTCAAACGGAAGGTGGGGAGCAAAAGGTCTCTAACATCCACCAGCTCTGTGAAGTCGTCATGGAGGAGTGGAAGAGGAATCCAGTGGCAACCTGTGAAGCTCTGGTGAACTCCATGCCCAAGAGGCTTAATGCAGTGCTGAAAAATAATGGTGGCCACACAAAATATTGCGACTTTGGGCCCAATTTGGACATTTCCACTTAGGGCTGTACTCACTTTTGTTGCCAAAAGTTTTAGAGACATTAAATGCTGTGTGTTGAGTTATTTTGAGAGGACAGCACATTTACACTGTTATACAGGCTGTACACTCACTACTTTACATTGTAGCAAAGTGTCATTTCTTCAGTGTTGTCACATGAAAAGATATAATAAAATATTTTCAAAAATGTGAGAGGTGTACTCACTTTTGTGAGATACTGTGTGTATGTATGTATGTATGTATATATATATATATATATATATATATATATATATATATATATATATATATATATATTCATGTGTATTTATATGTTTATATATGTTGGAAAAATGGTGCCAATAGACTTGTTTGACACAGGGTTGCCGCAAACCTTCAATTTGTAAAGAGAGCAATATCTGCAAAGCGCAATAAAGCAAAACACAATCAAACAAGGTATGCCTGTATATATAGTTTAAGTTTGTAAGGGCTTTCCATTGTGAATTAAAAAAAATTTTTCCGATAAGGTAGTCATATCCTGACTGGTTATCACTACAAAACTGAAACATTTGAATTTATTTGGTTAAGTACTTTTGAGATTAAAAAAATGGGATTGAGTTAAAAATCACATAAACTTAAAGGGACAGTCTAATCAAAATTAAACTTTCATGATTCAGATAGGGCATGCAATTTTAAACAACTTTCCAATTTTACTTTTAACATCAAATTTGCTTTGTTCTCTTGGTATTCTTTGTTGAAAGCTAAACCTAAGTAGGCTCATATGCTAAGTTCTAAGTCCTTGAAAGCCACATCTTATATCAGTACATTTTGACAGTTTTTCACAGCTAGACAGCGCTAGTTCACGTGTGCCATATAGATAGGCTGACCCTATTGCCGCTTTAAAAAGGGACACATATGAAAAATACATATGTCAGGGTTCTTATACAAAACATTTCTTTAAACAGCCATGAAAACAGCCCTGACATATGTATTTTTGATATGTGTCCCTTTTTAAAGTGGCAATATGGTCACCCTACATATAGATAATGTTGTGCTCACTCCTGTGGAGTTATTTATGAGTAAGCACTGATTGGCTATAATGCACGTCTGTCAAAAGAACTGAAATTAAGGGGCAGTCTGCAGAGGCTTAGATACAAGGTAATCACAGAGGTAAATAGTATATTAAAATTAACTGTGCTGTTTATGCAAAACTGGAGAATGGGTAAGAAAGGGATTATCTATCTTTTTAAATAATAAAAATTCTGGAGTAGACTGTCCCTTTAACTTTGGAGATTTGGGTGAATATATAGGTGAAACAGTTGCACATATTTATTTGAAACTTGGTGTTTTTTATATATCTTGTAGAGAGCTAACTACCTTACATTGGGTGAAAAGTGGGTGATTTTTAGTTTTTGTGATATTTGTCAAAAAACAAACTGTGAAATATAAAAGAAAGCCTGCTTGGGACGCATGCAGATTGGGTTATTTTTGCTTGTAGCCTGTGTGTGGTCACATGACCTCCAAGTGTGAGATTTGCCTACTGAAGTGCAGTAAAAAGGCAGATCCACTACGGGCCTCCTTAGTAGCATGCAGTAGAGCACTTTATCTCGCCCTGACAGCAACCTCTACTATCCCCTCAAGAGGTGGAGGGAGATTAACTTGAGCCATTATACAGGGAGCAGGGAGGTACGATATGCATGACATAAAGCTAGAATTGCAGGCAGCATGAGAAGAAAGTGATGTCTGGAGTCAGGGTATTAAGAGACTTGGATTAGCTGAAGTGCGCATATTAGGAACTGGGGAATTCTGTGACATATGGTGTAACAGTGCCTGGCCTGTTTGCTTACTGAGTACTGGGGGGAGAGTGGAGGGACGCAGAGCAGCCCAGAGAAAGTTGTGTAAAAGGATTTTGTTTATTTGACACACTGGTTTCTACCTTACCCCCAATAGATACCAGGATTGCACCCAGCAGACTCGGCTCCAGAACAAATGAAATGGGGGGGCATTTTTTTTCACGAGGGGGCACGCATTTTTTACAAAGCATGTATGAGAGTCAAAATAAGAGCAGAGTGAGGGGACATCCCTTACAAGAGAAATAAAATAATGCTACTCAGAGTGACACCGCGTTTCTACTCAAATACACTCGCAACAGAAGCATCTGCCAGAAGCACTTTTAATCCGTACTGCACTGAGACTATAGTGGATATATCAAGCAAATGCAAATAGAGAGTAAACTACTGGTTAATGTAATCAGCTGGTAATGTTAGTAAACAACATAAAATATGCATGACGTGAAGATAAATTAGCATCAGGAAACCACACGCTTTGCCTGTACAAGATTGTGAGTGACCCGCTATGCCAGTCACAGGCTCAGAGCGAATGCTGCCCGCCTGCCCAGTGGGTATATAATGCGGGCACAGAGCAGGGCCAAAGCTCGGTTAACACTGCATAATATGGTAGATAGAAAAGCTTGGGACTTACTGTGATACAGCAATCGGTGTGCGCCTCTGAGGGCCACTATGTTTATGTAAAGTGGAAGCATTCCCTTAGCTAGTGTGCTGCTGCTGTCGGATGAGAAGGGCTCCTTCCCCTACTGCTTGTTTTGCTGGCCCAGTGCAGGCATTGGACTGTAACTTGAGCACGACCCGCATATGGGCTGGACAAGAGGTTGGCATTGTATAAGGAACTACCCACTGTGTGTGACTGGTATAGATAGACACACTATGCTGAGAACACCTACTGTGTGTGACTGGTATAGATAGACACGCTATGCTGGGAACACCTACTGTGTGTGACTGCTATATACACACTATAATAGGAACACCTACTGTGTGTGACTGCTATATACACACTATAATAGGAACACCTACTGCGTGTGACTGCTATATACTCACTATAATAGGAACACCTACTGTGTGTGACTGCTATATACACACTATAATAGGAACACCTACTGTGTGTGACTGCTATATACACACTATAATAGGAACACCTACTGTGTGTGACTGCTATATACACACTATAATAGGAACACCTACTGTGTGTGACTGCTATATACACACTATAATAGGAACACCTACTGTGTGTGACTGCTATATACACACTATAATAGGAACACCTACTGTGTGTGACTGCTATATACACACTATAATAGGGACACCTACTGTGTGTGACTGCTATATACACACTATAATAGGGACACCTACTGTGTGTGACTGCTATATACACACTATAATAGGAACACCTACTGTGTGTGACTGCTATATACACACTATAATAGGGGCACCTACTGTGTGTGACTGCTATATACACACTATAATAGGGACACCTACTGTGTGTGACTGCTATATACACACTATAATAGGAACACCTACTGCGTGTGACTGCTATATACTCACTATAATAGGAACACCTACTGCGTGTGACTGCTATATACACACTATAATAGGAACACCTACTGCGTGTGACTGCTATATACACACTATAATAGGAACACCTACTGTGTGTGACTGCTATATACACACTATAATAGGAACACCTACTGTGTGTGACTGCTATATACACACTATAATAGGAACACCTACTGTGTGTGACTGCTATATACACACTATAATAGGAACACCTACTGTGTGTGACTGCTATATACACACTATAATAGGGGCACCTACTGTGTGTGACTGCTATATACACACTATAATAGGGACACCTACTGTGTGTGACTGCTATATACACACTATAATAGGAACACCTACTGTGTGTGAATGCTATATACACACTATAATAGGGACACCTACTGTGTGTGACTGCTATATACACACTATAATAGGAACACCTACTGTGTGTGACTGCTATATACACACTATAATAGGAACACCTACTGTGTGTGACTGCTATATACACACTATAATAGGAACACCTACTGTGTGTGACTGCTATATACACACTATAATAGGGACACCTACTGTGTGTGACTGCTATATACACACTATAATAGGGACACCTACTGCGTGTGACTGCTATATACACACTATAATAGGAACACCTACTGTGTGTGACTGCTATATACACACTATAATAGGGACACCTACTGCGTGTGTGTGACTGCTATATACACACTATAATAGGAACACCTACTGTGTGTGACTGCTATATACACACTATAATGGGAACACCTACTGCGTGTGACTGCTATATACACACTATAATAGGAACACCTACTGCGTGTGACTGCTATATACACACTATAATAGGAACACCTACTGCGTGTGACTGCTATATACACACTATAATAGGAACACCTACTGCGTGTGACTGCTATATACACACTATAATAGGGACACCTACTGCGTGTGTGTGACTGCTATATACACACTATAATAGGGACACCTACTGTGTGTGACTGCTATATACACACTATAATAGGGACACCTACTGTGTGTGACTGCTATATACACACTATAATGAGAACACCTACTGCGTGTGACTGCTATATACACACTATAATAGGAACACCTACTGCGTGTGACTGCTATATACACACTATAATGGGAACACCTACTGCGTGTGACTGCTATATACACACTATAATAGGAACACCTACTGCGTGTGACTGCTATATACACACTATAATAGGAACACCTACTGCGTGTGACTGCTATATACACACTATAATAGGGACACCTACTGCGTGTGTGTGACTGCTATATACACACTATAATAGGAACACCTACTGCGTGTGACTGCTATATACACACTATAATAGGAACACCTACTGCGTGTGACTGCTATATACACACTATAATGAGAACACCTACTGCGTGTGACTGCTATATACACACTATAATAGGAACACCTACTGCGTGTGACTGCTATATACACACTATAATAGGAACACCTACTGCGTGTGACTGCTATATACACACTATAATGAGAACACCTACTGCGTGTGACTGCTATATACACACTATAATGAGAACACCTACTGCGTGTGACTGCTATATACACACTATAATAGGGACACCTACTGCGTGTGTGTGACTGCTATATACACACTATAATAGGAACACCTACTGCGTGTGACTGCTATATACACACTATAATAGGAACACCTACTGCGTGTGACTGCTATATACACACTATAATGAGAACACCTACTGCGTGTGACTGCTATATACACACTATAATAGGAACACCTACTGCGTGTGACTGCTATATACACACTATAATAGGAACACCTACTGCGTGTGACTGCTATATACACACTATAATGAGAACACCTACTGCGTGTGACTGCTATATACACACTATAATGAGAACACCTACTGCGTGTGACTGCTATATACACACTATAATGGGAGCACCCACACTATGATTGATATGTACACAATTTGCTGAGTGGTTGCTGGTATCATTTGTGAACTGTTCCCATTGAGTGACTGGTTTACAAAGTTTTTTTAGAACGTTTACAGTTCGGGGCTGGTGTCATAGCTACCCTAGGTGAAGGCGCATTGCGTGTAAGAGATTTATTCTATACAGTCTCCCTGTAAGAGTCTGCTTTGCACACATTGGGGCATATGTATCAAGCTCCGTATGGAGCTTGATGCCCCGTGTTCCTGGTGAGCCTGCAGGCTTGCCAGAAACAGCAGTTATGAAGCAGCGGTCACAAAGACCGCTGCTCCATAACCTGTCCGCCTGCTCTGAGCAGGCGGACACACATCGCTGGAAATCAACCCGATCGAGTACGATTTTTTCATACATTTTGATGTAGAGTTCTCATGAGTCATGATATATACTAAAGATAACAGTATAGTTTGAGAACAGTTTGTCATAAAACAAAACAAAACAAAAAATCAAACAGTTTAGCTGAAATATATGTCCTTGCAAATGCTGCCTGAGTGCTATGGCCGCATCTGGTACAACTAGAATCTGCTCTGCCAGGAGACCAACTAGATGCCTAAAGGAGACTTTGCTCATTGAACAGAGGCAATACGTAACCATCTTTGGCATTATTTGGATAAAGCGAACATATTATTGACATGAGGTCACTAGCCATAAAGGCTTTTTTTAATATTCAGGGGGAAACACAAACAACAGAGGGGGGAAAGGGAGAGAGTGCAATATGTATAACAATGGATATTTGTGTACCTGAAGGCATAACATATTTTTATGTATTTGTATGTATAAAAGTATTTGTGAAAATATATTTGTATTTATTGTGTGTAAATATGTGACCTTTTTGCCTAGAACTTCCTTAAAGGGACAGTCTACTCCAGATTTTTTATTGTTCAAAAAGATAGATAACCTCTTCATTACTCATTCCCCAGTTTTGCACAACTTATTCTGTTATATTAAAGGGCCATGATACCCAAATGTTAAAACACTTGAAAGTGATGCAGCATAGCTGTAAAAAGCTGACTAGAAAATATCACCTGAACATCTCTATGTAGAAAAGAAAGATATTTTACCTTAAAATGCCCTAAGTATTCACATCCCATTGCAAAGGAGTGTAACCCTTTGGCTGCTAAGCCATTTCCCACCTGGGTGCCAAGCTGGATTTGAGTTTGTTTTTTTTTTTTTTTTACTTTTTTTAAATATATTTATTTTTTACTTTTTACTTTTTTTTCCAGTTCCCCAAGACTACCGTTTGATAGGTTGTAGCTGCTTAGATGCCTGAGATACAGGCTTCTAAGCAACATGCCCCCATTTCCTATATTGTCCATTTTTAATTTTAAATAAAGTTGTGCGGTGACATCATCACGTCATTGATGTGAATCGTGAAGCCCCGGTGATGCCTCTCACTATTCAGGCCAGATCGCCAGGGTGGGAGTAGGTGGGAGCCCTCAGATTGCCCTCAAGGTAGGCGACTGCTAGCGACACTTCTGAGCCATCGTCAGCTCCTGACTGGGACAATCTGCAAAGGCTCAGAGCCATTGTTAGCACTGAAAGGGTTAAGCTGCAAATCAGTATGTCTGTTCCGGGACTTGCAAGGGAGTGAGCCTCATGCACACTCATGTTATTTCCCTATTCAGTTTACTATGAAATCTCATGAGAGTTAAGTGAAATCTCATGAGATCACAGTAAAAGAGTTCATGACTTCAGCACTGTTGATGCTGATCGGCTGCAGTTCATTTCTTCATTTTTTATTTTTTTTTACCTGCAGCTGAAGTATAACTTTTTACAGAATACTTACTCTGGTGAGCTGAGGAAGTTGTCAGGTAAAATGTCTTCCTTTTTTACATAGATATTCTCAGGCGATATTTTCCTGTCAGCTTTTTACAGTTTTGCTGCATCAGTTTCAAGTGATTTAGCATATGAGTATTATGTCCCTTTAATATTTTTTTACCTCTGTAGTAACCTTGTATCTAAACCTCTGCAGACTGCCCCTATATGTCAGTTCTTTTGACAGACTTGCATATGAGGCAATCAGTGCTGATGCATAAATAACTCCACGGGAGTGAGCACAATGTTATCTATATGGCACGCATTAACTAGCACCGTCTAGCTGTTTTAAATAACTGTCCAAATGCTCTAAGAGGCGGCCTTCAAGGGCTTAAAAATTTGCATATGAGCCTACTTAGATTTAGCTTTCAACAAAGAATACCAAGAGAACAAAGCAAATTATTATTTTATTTTTTAATAATTTTTTATTGAGGTTAATCAGATAAGCATAATTAAACAAAAGTTCAATAGAATTTACAGTAGTACATCAATAATTTGTCAGTATGCTCATGGATTAAGCAAAAGGTGCAACATACAAAACTTGTGATAATACAAAAAGATCAGTCTAGTTCTGATGCTATTGAACTGCAGAAATGGAACCTCATTTGTTTTTATTCCTCTTTTTTCCCCCCACTCGAAAATGAATGGGTGCGCCTCCATAACTTCAAAAGGCCACTCATGGACCTCTGTAATCTGTATAATTTAGGGGAGGAGCTTTAATGCTAAACATGGTCACTTTTGGACCTTGGAGTGTAGTTAGGAGGGGGGCATGTCTGAATGATGAATAAGATAACAGCAATGGTGTTATGCGGTTCATAATGAGAAGGGTCTCTCTTGGGCTCAACTTAGGATAAATGAGAGGTATAATAAGCGGGTATACAAGCATGTAGCAAACTCACTATATATGTTCATTAGGGTTAGGGTTATTGAGGATAAAAAAAGGAATCTTAAGTAATGGCTGGTAAGTAAGTACAGTAGATGGTCAATTAGCCGCACAGATAGCTTAGCATGCTAAGGCATTGTGGCTCTGTAGCAACCCAAGGGATGCAGGTTCGATCCCCGGCAAGGTCCACTCAGCCTTTCATCCTTCCAAGGTCGATAATATGAGCAGTGCCTTGAGACCCTTATGGGTTATTAGTCGCACTTTACAAGTACCCAATACATACATAAATACATACAATTAGTAGCCTATGCAGGAACATATGGGATATCACTTAGGAATTAAATAAGCTAATAATAGTTATGTGACAGTAAAATACTGCAATAACTGTAGGCTTAGAGATAGGTTTTAGCTATATTAGCATTATAAAATAAGAGAGTTACTCCCCATAAACTTGAATATATAATCCTAGCCACCCAGGTATGGGCCCTATACCCAGATGACAGGCAAAGTATGTAGAATTGTAGATGGGAGATGTTCATATTAGTCTCCTCTAGACTGCAAATCTGGTCTTTGTGACTTCCTATTAAAGTGAAAGAAGTTTATCCCAAAGGCTCTGAATAAACATCTCCTATAAGTGACTTACTGTTGGCCTTCAAAATAAATTTATAGCCAACTGAGGAAAATATGGATCCTAATGATCAATAAAAGGGCATCCATTAAGCTATGAGGGGAATAACTATGTACATTCTGCTGGTAAGATTACAACAGCTTTAAGGTTAACATATTATTAGACAGCTGCTAAGTCCCATATGTGCACATAACTCCTATTAGGCTGTATTTTCCAGTAGTGGTATTGTGCCACGTCTGAACGATATAAACATAGAGCAAGGAAAAAGTGATTTATGATCTACATGCAGGTAATCCTATAAATATATGTATGTACACCTATTCCAGTCTGGACTACTCTATAGTTGCAGGCTCCATCACTAAGACTATTACTAAATTAAATAATATAACATTTGAGTGGTTTCCTATTGTAGGGGCTCTTATATTAGTTGAAATAATCTTTATTGTCAAAAAAGGAAGACAAGAGACATATCTAATACATCATGCCCCTAGTTCAGATAAACATATTTATATTCATTGTTACAGTCTCAGGACCTCTTATCATGTTCGATAAAGTTTTATAATTCCATATATCTGTCCCAAACAACATGAAAAAGAGTTGGAGGATGAAACAACTTCTCTCAGCAATTAGTACATCCATCCGGCTTTCCCAATGTATCTCCATCATTACTGACATCTCTGAAAGTCCATAGAGTCCTAGGAAAAGCTCCCACCTACTGAAGTTGCCTTCAGGCGTAGGAAATATATGAGGTCCTATTTATTTTCCTGAAGTAGGAATGAAATTATCTATAGTCTTCCTTCCCCTCCCTTTTCTAATGTGTTTTCCTTTTATTTTAATAACTATAAACATTAAACATAAACTTTTGAAACTGTAAAACAATAAACTCATGACTGTATAACCTTTCCCGTCGAGCAGAGAGAGAACCATCAAATTGTATCTAAGATGTATACAAGTTCCCCATAAAAGACTTAGTGGCAATAAGTTTAGGAGAGATCCCCTATCGTGTTATAACTCTTGAAAGACTTAAATTTCCCATATCTCTCTTCTATCTCTGTTCATGATCCAGTGGACCCAAATCTTTTGGAAATGTGTTGTTTTATCCTGCAACCAAGAGGCAGATTCTGACATAGCATATATATTATCTAACCTGTTAATCACTTCTGACCATGTTGGTGAACCTGTTCTCCAGTGTTTGGCTATACATATCCTCGTGGTTGTACAAAGTATATTTATGAATATATTGGTAGCTAAGTTTAAGGATTCATCTGAAACATGCAAGAGGGCCTGTGCCGCCGTTAGCGTCAAAGATTTATCTAATAGGATACTTATCAATTTAGATAGTTTGTTCCAAATTTGTTTAATATCCCCACATTCCCACCACATATGCATATAATTTCCAATTTCTGCACAGCCTCTGTAACAGAGTCTACTTTTCTGCGATGTATAATGTGCAGTTCTTATGGGTGTAAGATACCACCTGTAAGATGTTTTAATAGAATTTTCGATAAGGTCTGCGCATATCAGCCCCTTGCTAATCCTAGAAAGTATTTGTGTCCATCTGTCATCATCATATGTTTCACCTAAGTCTCTTTCCCAATTCTCATGAAGCGGCAATTTGGAGCCTTTTTTTGCATCTTGTATTGCCAAGTACAGTTGTGATATTAGTTTTTTATTTCTATCTGGGGTTGCAATAATGCATTCTGTTGTAGTGTATGGGTTTAATGGTTTGTTTTGTCTGTATTTGTATATTGTGGTGGATATCTGAAGATATAGGAACCATGTCCAAGTTATTTCTCGACAGTTTTTGCTTATCAGCGTAATTTGTGACAACCTAGCTGCCTGATAGTAGTCTAACAAATTGGGCACCCCCACTCCCCCTAGCTGTTTGTGTTGTTTTAATAGTTGGGAGGCTATTCTAGCTGTTTTGGGTCCTCGTAGGAACCTAATTAGGTCCATCTGGAGATCTGCTAGCTCTCTTTGCGGTACTTTGATTGGTAATGCTCTGAAGAGATATAATATTCTCTGTAGAATATTCATCTTTATAATCGATAATCTGCCATACCAGGAGAAACACCCCCTCCTCCATCTACCCAAATCCCTTCTTACGGTCTTAAAGATCTCAGTATAGTTTGCCTTATAGAGTCCCTCTAGTGTGTTTGTTATGTTAACTCCCAAGTATTTGATATATTTTTTAGCCCACTTAAAGTCAAAATTTGCTTGTATCAACTTACGAGTATGTAGTGGTAGTGTCAGTGGTATAGCCTCACACTTATCTGAGTTTATTTTGAAGCCTGAGATTTTTGAAAATTCATCAATGACTTGATATAGATGAGGGAGTGATCTTAAAGGTCTGGTCAATGTAAGCAAAATGTCATCCGCAAATAAGGTGAGTTTATATTCTTCTTTGTTAATTTTGCTCCCCTGATGTAGGCCGCTAAAGGTTCTATGCTTAGTACAAATAATAGAGGAGATAGCGGGCAGCCCTGACGTGTCCCATTTAATATTTTAATTGGCCTAGACTGATGGCCCGTTGCTCTGATAGTTGCTGTTGGGTCTGAATACAGGTTTTTAATAGCTGTCATGAATTGTCCTTTGAAACCCATGAATGTTAGTGTCTCAAACATATATTCCCAGTCGACCCTATCAAACGCCTTCTCTGCGTCCAGAGATAGGAGCAGAGAAGGCGTTTTTGTCCCCACCAAGTACTCCACCAGAGACACCGTTCGTCTCACATTATCTGGGGCTTCCCTTTCTTTTATGAATCCTACCTGGTCGGGATGTATCAATGAGGGTAGATATAATTTGAGTCTATTTGCTAAAATTTTTGTAAAATTTTTTAAATCTTGGTTAATCAATGAGGTCGGCCTATAGTTTTGGTATTTTTTGGGATTCCTTCCTGGTTTGGGTATAACCACTATGTTGGCCTGCAATATGTCCTGTGGGATACGGGTACCCTGCATGATGTCATTGCAGAATTTGTGCAAGTGGGGGACCAGACATTTTTTAAATACTTTATAATATTCACCTGAGAACCCATCAGGACCCACCGCCTTGCCTATTTTAAGATCTTTTATTGCTAGGGCGATTTCGTTTATTGTTATTTCTGTGTTTAAGGCTTCCATGTCTGTGGCATTAAGTTTCGGGAGTTTAGCCTTTTGCAGAAAATGGTGTCTAAGTGTTTTCGTCTGAGTAGTATGTTGAACTTTTTTCCCGTCATAAAGAGATTCATAATATTGTGCAAAGCAGTCCGTTATGTCTTGAGGGTGAGATATTAGCGTCCCGTCTTCTTTTTGTAGTTGTTGTATAGTTAGATTTTTCGTCCTTTCCCTTAGTTTGTGAGCTAGAAATCTATCTGGCTTATTAGCATATATAAAGTAATGTGCCTTCAACTTATGCATAGCTCTGAGGGAGTTCTCATTTAAAATCTTAGCTAGTGTTTGCCGCTTATGTGTTAGTTTATTGAAAATATCTGAGGTTAGTGTGCTTCTATGTTGGATTTCAAGCGTTTCTATTTCCTGTTGGAGTATCTCTATGTGAGCCTTAACTTTTTTTGTGTATAGAGCTTTTTCCTTTATCAATAAACCTCTTATGAATGGTTTGTGAGCAGCCCACGTGATCATTGGGGTGGTTTCTGGGGTTGTGTTTATCTTCCAGTATTCTGTCAAGTTATGCATAATTTTGTAATATAATTCAGGTTTTTTCGATAAATTTGGATCATAAGTCCATGACCTTTGTCTGTCCACATTGACCAGTCCCTCTAATTGTATCTGGATAATAGAATGGTCCGACCAGACACATGCATGAATTGTGGAGCTGTGTAAACTGGGGAGTAGAATCGGACTAATAAGTATAAATTTGGTATAAATTTTGTGTGCTGGGGAGTAGTAAGTATGGTCATTCGTCTGCCCATATAATGTTACCCAGGTATCTATCACATTATGAGATTCTAAGATATTCTTAATATTTTTAGAGATGGAATTATGTCTGGTTTGTTTATTAGTGAGTTTGTGGGGTGTATCTACTTTGTGTGTTTTCAGATTAATATTAAAGTCTCCGGCTAATATGATTTTTGATTGTGACCATTGTGTCAGTAGGTGTGACAAGTGGTGAAAAAAGTTGTGCTGTTGTTCATTGGGTGCGTATATATTGCAAAGTGTAAGCGAGGTGTCTAGCATACGTCCTCTCACTATAAGATACCTGCCCTCTTTATCTGTCAGCACTTCTTCTTTGATAAAGTTAAGTGCATCATGTATGAGTATTGACATTCCTCTCTTTTTTTTGTCAGTCGTGGAGTGGTATTGTTGCGTGAAATATCTACTCCAATATTTGGGTATTTGATTATTTGTAAAATGGGTTTCTTGCAAGAATATAATATTAGCATTTAGGTTGCGATACTGTTTAATTGCTGTTTTTCTTTTATTATCCGTATTTAACCCCCTTTCATTATGTGAGATTATTCTTATCTTGGGAGTCATTAGTCAGTTCCCCTCCCCTTCTCTACCTGTAGCTGACCAATATCTCCACTTGCAATGTTATGAAATCCTCTGCTCTCCTGTATAACTTTTCCTGATGGAGAAACTTTCGTCTCACCTGCTCGACGGTACATAAAATAAATTGAAATAAACAAAAAACAAACAACAATAAACATTTGAATCTTATAACATAGTTTTTCCCTGTAGCATATTTGCATAGTTCTAACCATAATGTCGGGATAGTAGTTTCTTAATATATAGAGTTACTAACAACTTAAATTTATTGAAAGTGGGAATTATATATATGGTCTAAGGAGCGGGTTGTAGTGGCATACGGCAAAGATATTGCCCAGATCTTATGTGAATGTTGGACGTAATCTGCTTATCCTCCATCACAAGTAACCAATGACTATATATAACATAAATTTTACATCTTTATGTCCATCAATATATCCCAAGCAAAGTTAGTTTTGTAGATTGACATTTATATACTCATCTCTAGCCAGTATCCTCTGCCAATATTATGAGGGACACATGTAGGGTATAGTCCAAGAGATCAGGGAGTAGCGCTCTTCTAAGGATGCGCCAAAAGAAGGCAAAGAAAAAAATCCCAGCCTCGGTCACTGTCTACTCCATGATTCAGGGTCTTTGTTTCTTCTTTGGAACTTTAGACCACTTCTCTGTTTGAGAGATGCTTTGTTGTTGTCCGCGTGGTCTTCTTCTGGTGTCTGGCTGACTTTCCCGCATTTCTGGACATTCTAATTTGAGAAGTTGGCAGGCCTCTGAGATATCCTCTTTGACTTTCACTGTGGTTGTTTTACCATCCTGAAATATATGAAGCGCGAATGGGAATCCCCATCGATACGCTATTTGATTCTTCCGTAGCAATTGTGTTAGGGGACGTAGTGCTGAACGTTTCTGTAAAGTTCTGAGACATAAGTCTTGGTAGAATTGCATTACAGATCCTTTGAATTTAAAAGTCGGATTCTTCTTAGCTGCCGCCATTATCTCCTCCTTTTCTTGAAAGCGGGATAATTTAGATATTATATCTCTTGGAGGTTCCCCCTCCTTTGATTTCGCTCTAAGAGCTCTATGAGCTCTTTCCATTTGAAATTTTCCGTCTTCAGATGTCCCTGTGATGGCTTGAAATAGATGTTTTAAATACTCATTTAGTTCTGTTGCAGTTATTGATTCTTCTATTTTCTAAGTCTTCCATCTTTTCAAGAATATCTTCTATATCCTGTTGTTGATCTGTCAGTTGATGTGTAATGTTAGTGATATCTTCTTCTATGGATTCATCCTTTTCTTCTAGTGTTTCCACTCTTGTTCCAAGCTCCAATATATCTTGTTTAATTTCTGCAAGACTGCTTATTATTGTATTTTGAAATGAATCCATTTTTTCCCACATCTTATTAAAGTTTGCATTGATATCTTTTTTGGAGACATACGGCTAGATTTAGAGTTTTGTCGGTAAGGACCCGCGTAGCTAACGCCGGCTTTTTTCTGGCCGCACCATAAAAATAACTCTGGTATTGAGAGTCCACATAAAGGCTGCGTTAGGCTCCAAAAAAGGAGCGTAGAGCATATTTAACGCAGCTTCAACTCTCTATACCAGAGTTGCTTACGGACACGGCCAGCCTCAAAAACGTGCTCATGCACGATTCCCCCATAGGAAACAATGGGGCTGTTTGAGCTGAAAAAAAACCTAACACCTGCAAAAAAGCCGCGTTCAGCTCCTAACGCAGCCCCATTGTTTGCTATGGGGAAACACTTCCTACGTCTGCACCTAACACCCTAACATGTACCCCGAGTCTAAACACCCCTAGCCTTACACTTATTAACCCCTAATCTGCCGCCCCCGCTATCGCTGACCCCTGCATATTATTTTTAACCCCTAATCTGCCGCTCCGTAAACCGCCGCTACTTACATTATCCTTATGTACCCCTAATCTGCTGCCCCTAACACCGCCGACCCCTATATTATATTTATTAACCCCTAATCTGCCCTCCACAACGTCGCCTCCACCTGCCTACACTTATTAACCCCTAATCTGCCGAGCGGACCGCACCGCTATCATAATAAAGTTATTAACCCCTAATCCGCCTCACTAACCCTATAATAAATAGTATTAACCCCTAATCTGCCCTCCCTAACATCGCCGACACCTAACTTCTATTATTAACCCCTAATCTGCTCACCGCTATTAAATAATAATAAATGTATTAACCCCTAAAGCTAAGTCTAACCCTAACACTAACACCCCCTAACTTAAATATAATTGAAATATAACGAAATTAATTAACTCTTATTAAATAAATTATTCCTATTTAAAGCTAAATACTTACCTGTAAAATAAATCCTAATATAGCTACAATATAAATTATAATTATATTATAGCTATTTTAGGATTAATATTTATTTTACAGGTAACTTTGTATTTATTTTAACCAGGTACAATAGCTTTTAAATAGTTAAGAACTATTTAATAGCTAAAATAGTTAAAATAATTACAAATTTGCCTGTAAAATAAATCCTAACCTAAGTTACAATTAAACCTAACACTATACTATCATTAAATTAATTAAATAAAATACCTACAATTACCTACAATTAAACCTAACACTACACTATCAATACATTAATTAAATACAATACCTACAAATAACTACAATGAAATAAACTAACTAAAGTACAAAGAATAAAAAAGAACTAAGTTACAAAAAATAAAAAAAATATTTACAAACATAAGAAAAATATTACAACAATTTTAAACTAATTACACCTACTCTAAGCCCCCTAATAAAATAACAAAGACCCCCAAAATAAAAAATGCCCTACCCTATTCTAAATGACTAAAGTTCAAAGCTCTTTTACCTTACCAGCCCTGAACAGGCATGCCCCAAGAAGTTCAGCTCTTTTGCCTGTAAAAAAAAACACATACAATACCCCCCCCCAACATTACAACCCACCACCCACATACCCCTAATCTAACCCAAACCCCCCTTAAATAAACCTAACACTAAGCCCCTGAAGATCATCCTACCTTGTCTTCACCTCACCGGGTATCACCGATCGGTCCTGGCTCCAAAATCTTCATCCAACCCAAGCGGGGGCTGGCGATCCATCATCCGGTGGCTGAAGAGGTCCAGAAGAGGCTCCAAAGTCTTCATCCTATCCGGGAAGAAGAGTAGATCCGGACCGGCAACCATCATCTTCCAAGCGGCATCTTCTATCTTCATCCGATGAGGACCGGCTCCATCCTGAAGACCTCCACCGCGGACCCATCTTCATCCGGCGACGTCCAAATGAAGAATGACGGTTCCTTTAAGGGACGTCATCCAAGATGGCGTCCCTCGAATTCCGATTGGCTGATAGGATTCTATCAGCCAATCGGAATTAAGGTAGGGAATCAGCCAATCAGAATCAAGTTCAATCCGATTGGCTGATCCAATCAGCCAATCAGATTGAGCTCACATTCTATTGGCTGATTGGAACAAGCTCAATGCAAGTTCCCTTAAAGGAACCGTCATTCTTCAGTTGGACGTCGCCGGATGAAGATGGGTCCGCAGTGGAGGTCTTCAGGATGGAGCCGGTCCTCATCGGATGAAGATAGAAGATGCCGCTTGGAAGATGATGGTTGCCGGTCCGGATCTACTCTTCTTCCCGGATAGGATGAAGACTTTGGAGCCTCTTCTGGACCTCTTCAGCCACCGGATGATGGATCGCCAGCCCCCGCTTGGGTTGGATGAAGATTTTGGAGCCAGGACCGATCGGTGATACCCGGTGAGGTGAAGACAAGGTAGGATGATATTCAGGGGCTTAGTGTTAGGTTTATTTAAGGGGGGTTTGGGTTAGATTAGGGGTATGTGGGTGGTGGGTTGTAATGTTGGGGGGGGTATTGTATGTGGGTTTTTACAGGCAAAAGAGCTGAACTTCTTGGGGCATCCCCCGCAAAGGGCCCTGTTCAGGGCTGGTAAGGTAAAAGAGCTTTGAACTTTAGTAATTTAGAATAGGGTAGGGCATTTTTTATTTTGGGGGTCTTTGTTATTTTATTAGGGGGCTTAGAGTAGGTGTAATTAGTTTAAAATTGTTGTAATATTTTTCTTATGTTTGTAAATATTTTTTTATTTTTTGTAACTTAGTTCTTTTTTATTTTTTGTACTTTAGTTAGTTTATTTCATTGTAGTTATTTGTAGGTATTGTATTTAATTAATGTAATGATAGTATAGTGTTAGGTTTAATTGTAACTTAGGTTAGGATTTATTTTACAGGTAATTTTGTAATTATTTTAACTATTTTAGCTATTAAATAGTTCTTAACTATTTAATAGCTATTGTACCTGGTTAAAATAAATACAAAGTTACCTGTAAAATAAATATTAATCCTAAAATAGCTATAATATAATTATAATTTATATTGTAGCTATATTAGGATTTATTTTACAGGTAAGTATTTAGCTTTAAATAGGAATAATTTATTTAATAAGAGTTAATTAATTTCGTTAGATTTAAATTATATTTAAGTTAGAGGGGTGTTAGTGTTAGGGTTAGACTTAGCTTTAGGGGTTAATACATTTATTAGAATAGCGGTGAGCTCCGGTCGGCAGATTAGGGGTTAATAATTGAAGTTAGGTGTCGGCGATGTTAGGGAGGGCAGATTAGGGGTTAATACTATTTATTATAGGGTTAGTGAGGCGGATTTGGGGTTAATAACTTTATTATAGTAGCGGTGCGGTCCGCTCGGCAGATTAGGGGTTAATAAGTGTAGGCAGGTGGAGGCGATGTTGAGGGGGGCAGATTAGGGGTTAATAAATATAATATAGGGGTCGGCGGTGTTAGGGGCAGCAGATTAGGGGTACATAAGGATAACTTAAGTAGCGGCGCTTTGCGGTCAGCAGATTAGGGGTTAATTATTGTAGGTAGCTGGCTGCGACGTTGTGGGGGGCAGGTTAGGGGTTAATAAATATAATATAGGGGTCGGCGGTGTTAGGGGCAGCAGATTAGGGGTACATAAGGATAACGTAGGTGGCGGTCGGCAGATTAGGGGTTAAAAAAATTTAATCGAGTGGCGGCGATGTGGGGGCGCCTCGGTTTAGGGGTACATAGGTAGTTTATGGGTATTAGTGTACTTTAGAGTAGAGTAGTTAAGAGCTTTATGAACCGGCTTTAGCCCAGAAAGCTCTTAACTACTGACTTCTTTCTGCGGCTGGAGTTTTGTCGTTAGAATTCTAACGCTCACTTCAGACACGACTCTAAATACCGGAGTTAGAAAAATCCCATTGAAAAGATAGGATACGCAATTGACGTAAGGGGATCTGCGGTATGGAAAAGTCGCGGCTGAAAAGTGAGCGTTAGACCCTTTTTTGAGTGACTCCAAACCAGCGTTAGGAGCCTCTAACGCTGGTTTTCACGGCTACCGCCAAACTCCAAATCTAGGCCTAGGTTCCTTAAGTCCCCTTTAGTAGCAGGAATGTCACCATCATGTTGCTGAGGTTCCAATTCATGTTCTAACTCCTCCTCTTGTGTGTTAGGTTCCATTTCCTTTATTTTATCACTTTTATATGATTTGAAGAAAAGATTTGCTGCAGCAGATTTACCTGGTGTAGTTAATTTATTTTGTCTTTTAGTTGCCATGTTGCAATAAATATTGCTAGTGCTAGAGAAACTGTGCTGCCTTTGCTTTTGTATGTTAATGCAGAGTCATCAGAGTTCAAACAATGCAGAAAGCAGACTTTAGTTAATGAGGGCAAATGCAGCTGTTATCTCAAACTGTATCTTCATTAAAATTTAAATGCTGCAGCTTTTTTTCCCTCCTTTTTTAAAAAAAAGTTTATACATAGACCTGTTGTAATCTCTGTTGCCTTTAGCTTATATTGTAGCTTGGGAAAAGTTATGAGGGAGAAGTGCAAACTGTCACTGTTTCATTTCTCTGCTGTGTTAAGATTATGAACTGACTTCTCCACACTTGCTTTATCGTAATATTTATTTCCCTCAGTCTTAAATATCACTATATGTAGTGCTAAAACCTCCCTGGTTTATTTGTGTATCGATTTCCCTTTGCACTTTTTAAAATAGATTGTTAGGCATTGTGTTATATTCAGCAGCTAATTAGGAGTCCTGTCTGGTGGCCATCTTTGTTTATTCCCACATGGGTATATAAAGTTTTATAACTCTTATATTCTTATCATCCTTAAGCATGTATATTGTTTATAGGCTTACCAGACTTCTAGTGGAGATGTATCAGGTTATTGTTGATGCTGAGATGATTTTTCTGTCTCCATTTCTGAGTAGCTCCTTTTTCTTGTTTCCCTGCAGCTTGTAAAATGTTTTTTCCAGCTTGAATTCCTTTATCTGCAGTTTTCTGATCACATTTTTGGTTGCTGTCTGCTATTGTAAAGTGTATTTAATGTCCTATAACAGACCTGCAAGCTTTTGAGAATTATAAACCCACTTTCTCTTGAAACTACAGCAGGAGCTCACACTTTACATGTCTACCACCATCGGGCTCTTATATTAGAAGGTAGGAAGTACCCTGTGTTAAACATGGCTGCTAGTCAAGTTATAGTTCTCATTCATATATCTCCGTGGGTGAGACATAACAGGCTGATGTACAGTCCATACCTGGGAGTCGCCAGACAGGACTACGCAGCTAGCCCATAGAAGAAACAGTCTGGTGTTAGTATATACCATAAGAGTACAGGAAAAACAACTATATTAGTAGGAGTATCCAAAAAGCTGCAACATAGTAAGTTAATCCTAGATCACAAGCCTCTCTCCTTATATAAACGTGGAAAAAGAGTTGCCTTCATTGTATAGCTGACAAAATATAAAGTCAAATGGAATGCCTGAACAGCTGTCACACCCTACATTGTGGTATTAGATGTATAGTATATTGTGCCGGTATTAAATAAAGTCTATAACTCTAGGAACCAGCAGAGTCACCTTGTGTATACATATATAGCATAAACAAGAGAAAACAGGTGGGAGAAAACACAACCCATTAAACATCAAGAACATAAATATTACAGTAAATAGTGATATATGATGGAGAGAAGATATAAAGGCTCTATCTGTGATAGGGCTCACATTTGATCCCAACAGAGTAAAAATATAGGAACCCAAAAGCGTCTAAAGTGCATGCCAACAGGGCTTGAGAAAAAAACTAAAATACTTAGTAAACAACACAGTATGGAGTCTCTCAGTCAGCCATGTGGCTTAACCGATATAGGGAGATGTCTCAGTCTATTCGCCAATTCCAAAATGGTTTCAGTTCCACACACGGCCCGGAAGCAGTCCTTCAGATACAGGGCACTGGAAGTCAGCCTCAGGTACAAAGCATTGTGTGTCACCCAAGAATGGTATATCGCCCACAGGTAGAGATATCATCTCCGTTAGATATAGCAGCCTGTTAGATGCAGAGTTACTTACTAATATTCTGTGTTCACCGTTTCCCACCCCGTGGCTCGAGGTTAATTCTGCATGAGGTGATTGGAAGATATAAGGTCTCCTTTCTTGAGACGTCCGGTGCGTGATAATCTCCCAACATTGAGCGCCACATGGAGAGGGCTGTTGCGTACTTCCCTGGGCTGAGGGCCGTATGTCAGCTTGTGTTGATGTCTTCTCGGGGTTCCGTGTTTGCGAGGGTCTATCTCCATTGGATGTCTTATGTTCCACCTGAAATAGAGTCAGAACAGCTTCTAGGTCTCTCTGCAAGTAACTGTAGTGCCGAGACATTAGTGACCGCTCTAAAGACCGCTGCTCCATAACCCTGTCCGCCTGCTCTGATGAGGCGGACAGGAATCGCCGGAATTCAACCCGATCGAGTACGATCTGGTTGATTGACACCTCCCTGCTGGCGGCCGATTGGCCGCGAATCTGCAGGGGGCGGCATTGCACTAGCAGCTCTTGTGAGCTGCTGGTGCAATGCTGAATATGGAGAATGTATTGCTCTCCGCATTCAACGAGGTCTTGCGGACCTGATCCGCACTGTTGGATCAGGTCCGCAAGACCTATAATAAATAGGCCTCATTGGATGAATCTGCACCAGTGATACAGAAGCCAAACTTGAGAAATAAATGCTGAATTTACTTTCTCTCATAGAATCTTACTTCCCACAGCAATGATAAAGTGCTTTAGGAATAACGTAAATATTTAGGTATAGCAGTTGGGAAAGTTGCAGATTTACTCACTGGGGGTCAAGTGTGATGATGACTACATTTAGTTAAGAAGATGAAAAGTACAACACTAAAAACTAGTCTATGACCTTACCAAACATACATTTGACCTATAAAAGGTATCTGTCAAGCAGCAGAGTCAAGAACTAATTATTATCTTATAGGTTGTAATCATTAAATGTTACATATTCCTTAGAAGTGGCAAGATTTATTGCATACTTTACATAGAATGAGATTAGAGTGAGTCCTTGTACCTAGTGTCATGATGTCTGTTTGGTATTCAGTCTGACACTAGAAAACATGAGTATCATCTATTGGACAGAACTGATTTATTAAACCAAGGTATTTTTGTACATTTGTTTGCTTCCATCAGTTATTTCTTGCAGAGCCGAATCACTTAGCGACTTGTAATTTTACATCAGATTTTAAAGGACCATTTTAGTGCTAAAATGATATGCTTTAGTTTGTTAAAGGGACACTGTACCCAAAAATGTTCTTTCTTGATTCAGATTGAGCATGAAATTTTAAGCAACTTTCTAATTTACTCCTATTATCAAATTTTCTTCTTTCTCTTGGTATCTTTATTTGAAATGCAAGAATGTAAGTTTAGATGCCGGCCCATTTTTGGTGAACAACCTGGGTTGTTCTTGCTGATTGGTGGATAAATTCATCCACCAATAAAAAAGTGCTGTCCAGAGTACTGAAACCAAAAAAAAAAAAGCTTAGATGCCTTCTTTTTCAAATAATGATAGCAAGAGAACGAAGAAAAATTGATAATAGGAGTAAATTAGAAAGTTTCTTAAAATTGCATGCTCTTTCTGAATTACAAAAGAAAATTTTTGGGTACAGTGTCCCTTTAAGGCATGCAATTTCAGCACTACTGACCCTGCAAATCTGTTTAACCCCTACACATGGTTAATCACATAGGTAAAGTATTTCCTGGGAGCTGCAGAGAACTTCTCTTCACAAGTGGACATCACTGAGCAGCATCAATCTCACAACTGTGCCTGCTCAGGGCCAGCAGTCTACTGAGCACTACTTTAAAGGGATATCAAACACACAATATTTAACTCATGATTTAGATAGAACATGCAAGTTTAGACAACTTTCTAATACTTCTATGCTTAGGAACCGACCCATTTCTAGATCACTATTTGGCAGCAGTTTTGCAAGCACTAGATAACAGCCCTATTTCCTGCAATGCAGTGCTCCAAATGCCTACCTTGGTATCTCTTCAGCACAGAATATCATGAGAACAAAGCAATTTTGATAATAGAAGTACATTGGAAACTTTTCTAAAAAGAAAATGTTTGGTTTTCATATCCCTTTAACTATGCAAGATTGAAACACATAGGGCTCTATGATATAAACTTTGCCTGCTCAAAGCCACTTTTTCTCGCTGACTCTCGCAAGGCTGCCCCAGTGGAATGATCGTAAAAAAGGGGCAGTCCCTGCGAGTGGCGAGATGGCTCCTATTAAAAATATTGGAGCTCGCTGGATATGGACACTTCACTCCTTAGTGCGAAGTTAGCAGGGGGAGCACATTAAAATTAAAATACTGCAGCCAATAAAACTCAAATTTAGCTGCTTTCTGCATATAGCATCTTACATTCGCCTATATGTTCGTATATATGTGTTTATCTATTAGGGTTATAATTATTTTGAGTGTTTTGAGAAAAGATCGCCACCTTTTAGTTGGCAATAAAAAAACTGTGATATCGGCAGAATTACGCTGGGATTAGAGAGACATTTTCATATACGCCCAGGTTACGCCCCATGTTCAGCCCATTTTACTAAAAAACAACAATTACGCTTTGCATTTTGTATTTATAAATTCACATTTCTGTGTGATTTTCGCGCATCCAGTGTACTACAATTACTATTTACACTATGCATATTTAATTTGATTTATTCCTGTGTAAATTACATAACATTTTTACTTTTTTTTTTAACATACGATTTTTGGTGAAGAATTTTGTTACGATTTTTGATGCATATTAACAATATAATTTTGTCCTGCTTATTTTTGTGTGAATGGTTCAAATATTTGTTTTGCATCATGTTTAAAATACAAATTTTGTTGTGCACATTTCACACGAAAATGCAATTTTCACCCTTTAGCGAGAAAGTGGCTTTAGATCATTCCACCAGGGAAATAGGACTGGCGAGCATTCTTTAATAATTTCACCAGCCCAGAGAGCTTTTAATCATCGAACCCATAGACTTGCTCTAATGTAGTTTTTTCCCCCTATAATGGACATTTAATGGGACAGTCAAGTCCAAAATAAACTTTCATGATTCAAATAGGGCATGTAATTTTAAACAACTTAACAATTTATTTTTATCACCAATTTTGCTTTGTTCTCTTGGTATTCTTAGTTGAAAGCTAAATTTAGGAGGTTCATATGCTAATTTCTTAAACCTTGAAGGCCGCCTCTAATCTAAATGCATTTTGACAGTTTTTCACCACTAGAGGGCATTAGTTCAAGTGTTTCATATAGATAACATTGAGCTCATGCACGTGAATTTACCGAGGAGTGAGCACTGATTGGCTAAAGTGCAAGTCTGTCAAAAGAACTGAAATAAGGGGGCAGTCTGCAGAGGGTTAGATACAAGGTAATTACAGAGGTAAAATGTGAATTATTATAACTGTGTTGTTTATGCAAAACTGGGGAATAGGTAATTAAGGGATTATATATCTTTTAAAACAACAACAATTCTGATGTTGACTGTCCCTTTAAGTCACAATAAGCTTTGTGCTATTTAAAGGGACAGTCCCTGATTAGACTTACCTGTGAAAATAGTGGTCCATTCTTATGATAATGTCTCCAGGATTTTAGGCTGCCCTCCCATGTCTTATTCCCATATCAGATGAGCAATGGCTGCAAGCCTGCTCAATATGGGAATAGTGCAAGTTTGGGCTTGTGGGTACTACTTTTAAAAACATTAAACTCTAAATACAATCATTATAAAATGTTTAGCTGAAAACTAGTGTTTTTGTAAAATGTCGCCTGATGCTAATGTCCGAGTCTAGGATGTGATGGTCTAGAGTGATAAGTGATACTTGTTGTCACAATGGGTAGAAAGTAGTATAAAATGTTTAATCAATGCAAACTTTGCAGTATACATTCATTGTTTGTTTTACCTCTGAACATTTTATTAATTAATAGCCATGGGAGAGGCTTGTGCATATTGTGTACTAATGTATGTGACAATTTGTCTGATCCAGCTAAGAAATAACAAATGGAGAACAAGATCGGGAATCGGGTTGGAATGGAAATCACTATTAGATTATTTTTGTTGACTTAACCTACAGCAAAATGAGAGTCAAATATCAACCAGTAAAACAAAAGCTAAGATTCACATATTTTAATAAAACTCTGATGCAGTCTGTTAGACAATGACTTGTCTTTTTTTTTTTTTAAAGCTTTATGTTCAGTTGACAAAAGGCAGTCTAGCAAATGTTGCAACAAAAATTCTACCAATTTAAATTTTCAATGCAAGTTGTATATAGCTCTACAGATCCATGTCTTGCCCTAACTCTAACATAACAGCTTAAGAAGAGCATTACTCTGATGTCAGCAAAACACCTAATTTAAGCACTTTTCTTTCCAAAAAAGTGTACATTGTTAGTTTTTGTATCGGTGAGTTGGCACAGTGCCTGAGGAGATTGTCTGGCAAAAATACAATAAAGAATTTATCCAAAGTTTTCTGTTTCTCTTTTTGTTGTTTTTACCATTGTTAACAACCTGCCCATTTCACATGCAAGGAGTATATACTTTATTGTCTCTTTAAAAAGACAGAATACATTTTAAAGAGACAATAAAGTCAAAATTAAACTTTTACAATTTAGATAGAGCATGCAAATTTAAACAACTTTCAATTATTATTTGTTGTAGATTATACCTAAGTGCAGCAGCATGCTACTCAGAGCTAGGTGGTGATTGGTGGTTTTACACACACCTTTAGTCATTGGCTCCATTGTGTTCAGCAGTTTTTAACCCTTTCCTGACCGGACTTTCTAAGCAAATATGTAAAAATTTAAATCATGAGATTGTTAATGTGATTTCGTGATTTCAGTGATGGGATCAGGTCGGGGGGGGGGGGTATCTATGATGCTAGGCAAAGCCTCCAGCCTGCTATCCCATTTAGGAAGCAGCTACGGCTTCACGACAGCCAAATGGCTAGGACGTTCCATGCTGTCCTAACGGTGCATAAACCCAGCGCAGTTACAACGGCATTAGGGTTGCCACCTCAGCCATGTTTTCCTGGAGACTTATGAGTTACACATGCTGCAGGGTGTGCAGGGAGGAACATGTATTGTGTTTCTGGACAGCACTATTCATACTCCTCCCTGCACACCCTGCAGCATGTGTAACTTATAAGTGTTCTGTATTTTAAGGGACGGGTGGCAACCCTAGGCGGCATGGAACGTCCTAACGGTGGGAATGGGTTAATAAAGGATACCAAGGCAAACAAAACAAATTCGATAATAGTAAGCTGGAAAGTTGTTTAAAATTGGATACGCTATCTGATTAAGACGTTTAATTTTGAGTTTGAAGTGTTAAAGCAATGAGGAGGGTAACAAATTATTTGGCCAGAGAGTTTAGAAAGCGTGACCCAAATGTTGTTGGAAATAAATATATACATCCAGTTTATTTTTGCATTGAGCAGCTTTTAGCAAACTGTAAAGAAATTTGTAAAGCACATGATATTAGGGTCGATTCAAATCCTTTAGAGAAAATGTATCTAATATTTTTCTACACAAAATCACCATCTATGGGAATTTTCATAGACACATCAGTTAATAAGTTGTTTTAAAGGATGGAAATTAACCCCTTAGCGTGTTAGTGTATCAAGGAACAAACGTACTTTGTGTTATTGTCCTTGGAAGCTAAAACAAGTTCTGATAATTGGGCTTGCGGCTGATACAGAGGGGGCCCTGCCAGGTGTCCGTATTTATAGACCTACTTTGTTTATGCTTTTAAATTGCATAGGGTAATTTTTTATAATTGGCCCTTCTTTTTACTTCCTGTTTTGTTTCCTTTTGCTCTTGGCTTTTCAGATAATTAGAACAGACACAGTGTAACAATTGCAACACAGCAAAAAAAATGTATTCAGTACTAAAATAAACAATGTTGCTGATAAAACATAACTTTTAATCTTTCAAATAAATGTATAACTCAGGCCGCTATATATCTAATCTTCTTCTGACTAGGCAGTTAAAGACAAACCAATGGACTTGGCCCAGTCTCATGAAATTATTATTTAAACTAAACCCAAAAAGTATTCAAATATTCTCCTGCAGGAATAAGTGACAGCAGATGGAGAGGCTCAAAAAATGATTGCCAGATGCCTTCCCCAAGTAAATAACCTTCCTCCCACTTATCTCCTTCCCTTTATGGGTTCCCACAGAAGAAAAACAGGTAAGCTTGATTAATAAATTATCCCCTTTTTAGCCAGTGAGCAGGTTTTTCTTTAATGATTCAGATGGAGCATACAATTTTGAACACATTTGCTTTCCCTTTTCTTTATCCTTTGTTGAATAATAGCTTCAGGAGCAGCAATGCACTACTGGGTACTAACTGAACAGCCATTGATCCAGTGAGGCCTATATGTGCCACTACCAATCTGCAGCTAGCTCCCAGTAGTGCATTGCTGCTCCTGGGCTTCCTAGGGGTGCTTTTTAACATAGGATACCAAGAGAATGAAGCCAATTTGACAATATGAGCAAATTGGAAAGTTGTTTAAACTTGTATGCTCTATCTGAATCATGAAAGGAAAACAATGGGTTTCATATTACTTTAAAACTAAAGTCTCCTTAATTAAACAAGTTCACCGTAATTTCTTTCTATTACAGTGATATCTTGAAGGAAGAATAAACTAATTCCATTTCAAAAACTCATATACAGAAAAAAAATGTTTTAAGTAGAGGCCATGGCACTCCTAGTACATTTTGTCACTTTAAAGCACTGGTTTTCAAACCTGTCCGCAGGCCTCCCTAACAGGTCACATTTTAAGGATACCTGATCTGGAGCACAGGTGAAACAATAAGCTGATTAGTAAACAAGATTATGAAAGAACTTATGTTGGCAGATAAACCGGGTCCTGTTCTGTCGGTTTTTGCTACCCTCTCATTGCGCAATATGTATTTGAAGCTTAATATCTTTGGTTTAGTTTCCACCGAGCTTCAATCTTGTGCCACCATCTTGGAATGCCTCCCACCAGAAGTCTAAAAGGGGGCTTTTAATTATCTTTTACTTTTTTTTTTGTCACTGCATTCACAAACCAAGATAACCCAGTGTAAACTGCTGGATGAATTAGAGACATGAAAATTCTGAGGTAATTAAAAGAAACTGGAGCATTAAAGGGACACTGAACCCAATTTTTTTCTTTCATGATTCAAATAGAGCATGCAATTTTAAGCAACTTTCTAATTTACTCCTATTATCAATTTTTCTTCGTTCTCTTGCTATCTTTATTTGAAAAAGAAGGCATCTAAGCTTTTTTCTTGGTTCAGTACTCTGGACAGCACTTTTTTATTGGTGGATGAATTTACCCACCAATCAGCAATAACAACAAATTGTGTTCACCAAAAATGGGCCGGCATCTAAACTTACATTCTTGCATTTCAAATAAAGATACCAAGAGAATGAAAAGAATTTGATAATAGGAGTAAATTAGAAAGTTGCTTACAATTGCATGCTCTATCTTAATCACAATAGAATTTTTTTGGGTTCAGTGTCCCTTTAAATCAATTTATTCATAAAGTGAAAATGTTATAACTTTTATTTAATTGTATTTAATTTCTTGAAATTACCTCTGAGAATCTTGATTTTTATTTAAATTAAGTGTACAAATGCTGTCCTGCTGGAGCGCAGTATTTATTTGTGCAGGTTTTGTAAAAGGGGCTGCAGGTGTTGGCTGACTTCCTGCATAGTACCCTGTGTGGCATTTGCAATTCATTCTATTATTTGGAGATATACACAGGTATGCTCCTTTGTTATTGCACATTGTCTTGTTGCTAATAGCTGCACTGATTTTACTTACTAACACCTAGATTACAAGTGGGGAGCTAATGCTAGTGCAGGGTGCAACATTGGTATCGCTGGACAACGCTAACATTTGTGTTAAAATTGATATTACAAGTGCATGGTAAATCAGATTTAGCAGAGATGGTTAAGCTCGGCCGACATTGCTTTAGCATATCATATACTTTCAATGGAGATCGTGAGAGTTCATTAGTTGGAAGTTATGGGTTGCGCTCGAGCAAAAGGCAAAATAGCGCTAGAAGGATTAGCGCACCCTGAGGGCTGAAGTAAAGTGTTAGGGTTAAAACAAAACATGTAAAATATATACAAATAAAGTATTACTCGTATATATAAACATATGAAATAAAAATATCAGTTTTATACAGAGAAAAAAAAAAGTTTTAAAAGGGTTAAAAAAAAATGACAAGTTGTTTGCCTGGGATGAGCTCCAAAGTATAAGAGTTCTTAACTCCAAAACAACAAAATAAAGGTGTGATAATATTAAAGGGACAGTCTACACCAGAATATTTATTGTTTAAAAAAGATAGATAATACCTTTATTACCCATTCCCCAATTTTGCATAGCCAACACAGTCATACTAATATATTTTTTTACCTCTGTGATGGCAGACTGCCCCTTTATTTCAGTTCTTTTCATAGACTGGCCAATCAATGCTGACTCCTGTGTAACACCATGTGTGTGAGCACCATGTTATCTATATGGCACACATGAACTAATGCCCTCTAAATGTGTGAAAATGTCAAAATTGCATTCTGATAGGAGGCAGCCTTCAAGGGCTAAGAAATTAGCATATAAACCTCCTAGGTTTAGCTTTCAATTAAGAATATCAAGAGAACATAGCAAAATTTATGATAAAAGTAAATTGGAAAATTGTTAAAAATGACATGTCCTATCTGAATCATGAAAGTTTATTTTTGACTAGACTGTCCCTTTAAAATCCAGAGAGCGCCTATCGGGACTTTTTTTTATTTATATCAATATTTGTATGTGTGTATGTATACATGTCTATATATGTGTACATATGTATGTGCATAATATATAAATATATATAATATATATATTTGTTTGCCTTCCAAATCAAATATGCAATGTCATTTGTAAACTATTTTAATATGTTTTATGTTGTTTTTTTTTAATAGACATACTTGAAATTCCTATGTTATTCACCTAAAAGAAAATGCTCTTTTTATCTTTTTATTTTTAAATACACACATACACACTATATATATATATATATATATATATATATATATATATATATATATATATATATGTGTGTGTGTGTATATACCACACCTTCGGGTTAGGTAGTTAGAGTGCAGTCAGGATATCTGACCTCCAGATTTTAGTGCGCCTGAGTCTTTCACTCTCGCACAAAATGTTTATTTTCAACTTGTAATACCAGCACTAACATGGTAGCGCTATTTATTTACCTTGAGCGCAGTTATTGCTCAAGAGCAATAAACATGCTCCATTTGTAATCAAGGCTACAATTTGCAGTACTTTGCATTGCAGCATTTAGCACCATTCTGGAGACAGTTTTCTGGGGATCAGGTTTTGTGACTCACTTTAGTGCCATCGTAGGGGGTTGGAAATTGTATTTTTTGTGAGGAAAGACTAAATCTTTTAAATGTAAACATTTCTCCTCTATAGTGTGATTGTATAGAACTAGCAGAGGACTTTGTGTTTTAATACTTTTTATATTCTTTATTGTAATAGCTGTTCATGTTGTATTTTCAAGGCATTAGTTTGTTTAGTCCTTGTATTATAGCATTTCTTTTTGTGTAGTATGATTTTATTCAGTGTCAGAACAAATCCGATAATACCTGGTAACTTGGCTAAAGCTTGTTTAGTGATTTATACCTCCTGTTTTAAATACATGCTGCCCCCTGCTGGAGAATTATCAGTATCACTTGTTTGAAATAATTATTTTTAGAACTTGTACTCTAGGCACTTAAAGGTTTTCTGGTTTGTGCATTAACAAAAACGTTTTTTGTAAAAATGATTACTGTTTCAGCAGCATGTACACATATGCTACATGTGAGGATCAAGGGTTACACAGCATGCTGGTGGTTGTGTTTATTGTGTCAGTGAATTTTATTCATACAAGGTGTGGTGCGTGAGTACTGAGGCACAGGGTGCTCACAGCATATGTGTGTATGCTGCTGAAAAACTGCATTAACTTTCACTAGAATAATGTTTGTTAATGGAAGTATATTGCAAAAAAATGTATATTTAAAACTGAAGTGCACCCCATTCACATTTAAGTTTTGACCTTTCTATCCCTTTAACCTTTAAACCTGTGATGAGTGAAATTTGCAAACTGAGATTAAACTGTAGTGATTATCCACCTAAATAGTTTGCCATCTTGCTGAACTGAAACAGGTTATTATAAATGCAAATTTTTTAATAAAAAATCTGGTAGGCCAATGACAAGATACATATTTGTGCAGCCACCAATCAGTAGCTAGTTCCCAGTAGTGCATCGCAGCTCCTGAGCCTACCTAGGTATGCTTTTTAACAAACGATACCAAGATAATTAAGCTAATTAGATAATAGAAATAAATCAGAACGTTGTGCAGGTGCAAGTGATTTAAACCCCTTAATCTCAGCTCTCTTATTAGCTACATATGATTAAGACCACTCATTTGAAAGAGAAACACCTGCTTGTCTTTATATGGAGACAGCGAAAACATGGCAAAAAATGCTTTTATTTATACTATGGCATGAGAGACCCCTCTAGTTTTTATTACAGCAACCAAAAGCCAGTATGGGCCCCCCATGCAACTTTAGATACCCTTGATAACAATTTAGTAAGGTGATAACAGTAGCAACAAAGGTCACCTGTCTATTTTCAGTTTTATTTACTAAAATCAGAACTCAAATATACTTTAACATTTTCTTTAGCCTGCTCACCTGCAAAGAAATATAAATATAATAATTATATATTCTGAATCTTCTAGTTTGTGTGGGTCCCTCACTGAATTATGACTTGCTCAGAGAGAGAGAGAGAGACGGAGAGACTGTGTCTCTCTCTCTCTCTCTCTCTCTCTCTCAGTCTCTCTCTGTCTCTCTCAGTCTCAGTCTCTCTCTGTCAGGGTGCCAGGAATCAGACTGAGACGAGAAGTGCAAAAATAATCACACCTTTATTAATAACAAAAAAAATAATAAGTCCACAAGTCAAATAACAAGCCAGGAGTCAAAATCAGAGCTGGTAGTCTGATGAGCCGAGTCAGGAGCCAAAGCGAATAGTCAGACGAGCCGGAATCAGGAACAAGGAAAACAGCAGAGTCAGAAACAAGCCAGGGATCAGGAACCAGTAAGGATGTCAGACAGCCAGGTAATACACAGGAACTCTCAAAAACAGGTCTGTGACAACGCAAAGGCAAAGCATACTGAACAGAGGCCCTTTAAATAATAAGTGATGACATCACAATTTTGAGACTGCATCCTGTCTCACACAGATGATGCACACCAGTCCGGCCATAAAAGGAAGTGCAGGAAATGAGCAGCATCCCCCACAATGCACCATAGTCAGGAAGAGAGGTGAGTAAAATGGCTGCCAGCAGCACATGGCATACAAAACAGGGAAAAACCCCTGACAGTACCCTCTCCTCAACGACCCCTCCCCGCGGGAGGACAAAAGGCTTATTGGGGAAACGGGCATGGAAGGCACGGAGGAGGGCGGGAGCATGAACATCAGAGGAGGGAACCCAAGAACGCTCCTCCAGACCGTAGCCCCTCGAGTGAACCAAATACTGTACACGGCCCCTGGACATATGAGAGTCAATAATGCTGCTGACCTCATACTCCTCATGGTTGTCAACAAAGATAGGACGGGGACGAGGCAACACAGTGGTAAACCAATTACAAACCAATGGTTTCAAGAGGGAGACATGAAAAACATTGGAGATGCGCATTGCAGGAGGAAGGTCAAGAGCGTAGGCCACAGGATTGACCCGTCTGAGTATTCGAAAAGGATCAACATAATGGGGAGCCAGTTTATTGGAAGGCACACAAAGGTTCAAGTTGCGGGAGGACAGCCAAACTCTCTCACCAACCTGGTAGGAAGGCGCGGGCAGACGCCTATGATCAGCCTGGAACTTTTGGCGCTGCATAGAACGATGAAGGCAATCCTGAATCTGCACCCACGTGGAACAGAGTTGCCAGAGATGCTCCTTCAAAGCCGGAATACCCTGAGACATGAATGAATTGGGCAACAAGGATGGTTGCAACCCATAATTCACCATGAACGGGGATAACTTGGAGGAAGCATTAATAGCACTATTATGAGCAAACTCTGCCCAAGGTAACAGTTCAGACCAATTATTGTGGTGATCTGAGACATAGCAATGGAGGAACTGTTCCAGAGCTTGATTAGACCGTTCCGCAGCCCCATTGGATTGAGGGTGATATGCCAAGGAGAAGGAAAGCTGGATCCCCATTTGAGCACAAAAGGAACGCCACAATCTGGAGACAAACTGGCTACCCCGGTCCGACACTATCTCCTTGGGTAACCCATGTAAACGGAAGACCTCCCGGGCAAAAATCGAAGCAAGCTCCTTAGCGGTAGGCAACCACCATAAGGATAACAGTATTGCCATTGGAAACAGGGAGCTCGACAATGAAGTCCATGGAAAGATGTGTCCAAGGACGCTCACCATTAGCAATAGGTTGAAGAAGACCCACAGGAAGACGTCGAGGAGTCTTATTCTGTGCACAAACTGAGCAGGAGGCAACATACGCAGCAATATCAGAACGAAGATCTGGCCACCAGAATTGTCAAGTGACAGACCAAATCATTTGGTTCTTGCCTGGGTGACCTGCGACTTTAGGATAGTGGTAAGTGTGCAAAAGTTTAGTTCGAAGATTCTCAGGAACAAAACACTTACCACTAAGTTTCTCAGGAGGTGCATTGGTTTGTGCAGCCAGGATCTCCTCCCCCAAGGGAGAAGTCAAATTAGTATGTATGGTAGCTAAAATATGGTCAGGAGGTATAACAGGAGTAGGTACAGACTCCTCCTTGGACAGAGGCAAAAATTGTCGAGAGAGGGCATCAGCCCTAACATTCTTACTACCAGGCAGGTAGGAGACCACATAATTAAACCGAGACAAAAATAGCGCCCATCTGGACTGTCGGGCGACAAACGTTTTGCTTCAGATAGATAAGTTAAATTCTTGTGGTCAGTAAGAATGAGCACTGGCACACTAGTACCCTCGAGAAGATGCCTCCATTCCTTGAGTGCCAAAATTATGGCCAGTAATTCCCTGTCACCAATTTCATAATTGCACTCCGCTGGAGACAATTTCTTAGAGAAGAAACCACGCGGATGCAAGGAACCATCAGGCATAGGACGTTGAGACAAGAGGGCACCTACTCCAGTCTCAGACGCATCGACCTCAAGAACGAAAGGCAGGACAGGGTTAGGATGAGCCAGAACTGGAGCGGCAGCAAAGGCAGTCTTAAGACTATCAAAGGCCTTAATGGCAGTAGGTGACCAATGGAGTGGATCATTCTCTTTAAGGGTCATGTCTCTGATAGGTTTGACCAAGGAAGAAAAGTTTTTAATAAACATTCTATAGTAATTGGCGAACCCAAAAAAACATGGAATAGACCGAAGACCAACTGGGCGAGGCCACTGCAGAATTGCAGATTTCTTGTCAGGATCCATGGAGAACCCTGCAACGGAGATAACATAACCTAGGAAGGTTACTTGAGTCTGATGGAACTCACATTTCTCGAGTTTACAAAACAGACCGTTCTCATGTAGTCTCTGAAGAACCCGTGTAACATCAGAACGATGAACCTCAAGTGTGGGTGAGTGTATGAGGATGTCGTCTAAGTACACCACAACACACTGTTGCAACATATCTCGTAGGACATCATTAATAAATTCCTGGAAAACAGCAGGAGCATTACATAGGCCAAAGGGCATTACAAGATACTCATAATGCCCGCTCCTGGTGTTAAACGCTGTTTTCCATTCGTGGCCCTCCTTGATCCTAACAAGATTGTACACTCCTCTCAAATCAAGTTTAGTAAATGCCGTAGCTTCCTTGAGGCAGTCAAATAGTTCTGTAATGAGCGGAATAGGGTAAGCATTCTTAATGGTAAGATGATTAAGACCCCTATAATCGATGCATGGTCTTAACTCGCCACCCTTTTTCTTCACAAAGAAGAAGCCAGCCCCTGCAGGAGAGCAGGATTTGCGGATGATCCCCAGCGACAGAGCATCGGCAACATACTCCTCCATAGCACAATTCTCTGCAACAGACAGAGGGTAAACCCGGCCCGAGGAGGAATGGCTCCGGGTTGCAGGTCTATAGCACAATTGTAAGACCGGTAAGGAGGCAATGTACCGGCACGCACCATGTCAAAAACGTCTAGGAACTCTCGGTACTCCTCTGGCAATTGAGATACCGAAGAAGTGCACAAGACTTTAACTGGTTTCCGAAGACAAGTGGAAATACATTTCGGGGTCCACAACAAAATTTTGGACCTGCGCCAGTCGAGACTGGGATTGTGTTTTTGGAGCCAGGGATAACCCAGAATAACCGGAAAATGCAGAGAGTTTATCACCTGGAACTGGAGGGTTTCAAAATGGAGAAACCCAACAGCCATGGACAACGGAGCAGTTTCATGAGTAACAAGTGCGGGCTGAAGGTGCCTGCCATCAATGGCCTCAATAGCAAACGGAATGGACAGAGGCAAAACAGGAATGGAGTGCTTTGATACAAAAGCACTGTCAATTAAATAGCCCGCAGCACCGGAGTCAACGTGACTATGGAGGAGTCCACCCAGGAAAGGACAACCATGACCAAAGGTTTCTCCTTAAGCGGTTCCGGGGACGAGGATAAACCACCCAAGGTCTGCCCCCAACAGGACCTTAGGTGTGAGCATTTCCTGGCCGTGTAGGACAAGACTTCAAAAGGTGGCCCTGTAACCCACAATAGAGGCAGAGCCCCTCCCTCCTCCTAAAGGCGCTCTCCGCCGTGGAGAGACGCGTGAATCCCAACTGCATCGGCTCAGCAGTACCTGGTGACTCGGCACCAGGAGGCATGGGAGGAGAGGGAGGATGGGTGGGAATGAACACGTAGGAGACAACTGAACAGGAGGCTTCCGCAAGCGCTCCTTGAAAGAGGGCCTCTCTCTGAGTCTGATGTCAATTAGAATCAAAAAAGACACCAATGCCTCGAGATCCTCTGGTAAATCTCTGGCAGCAACTTCGTCTTTAATCGCATCAGAGAGCCCATGAAAGAAGGCGGCAACAAGGGCTTCATTGTTCCAAGTTAGTTGTAGTAGGTGGCGCAAAACAAGTTGCTATTCCCAATGTGTCTTACTGTAAATATGTGTGATAATATGTGGGCTCAATATATGTTAATGTTTTGATGAGTCCTAATTTTATATTCTCTTTTGGAAAAAAATGGATGTCGAAACTATTTAAGAAATAAATATGATCCTTTATTTGATTATGGTAAATTTACCCAATAGTAGTGATGCTAAAAGTACAGTTAAACAAAAATTATTACAATTCCTTCAAAGTTTAAAAAATGACACCGGTGTCTCTATGTATAAAAATGTACATAATATATAAAAAATAAATTAAATTAAAATAATAACGTTGAAATCTTATAATTTATACAGTTTTGGGTTTATCACAAGTTGTAATTTCTAACAGAATGTTTGTAGATACAATTTTATAGTGGATAAAACAATAGTTGCTGTATAGTTCATATAGGATACTTTGTTTCAAGTTCAGCTATGCAATTGAGATCTTATCTTAGGCAACTATATATCAAATGTAGAGGTATGTTGGTGCGATTTTTATCACACTATAATATAAGTATACAAATTAGTACCTTGAAGTGTATCTGTTTGATATCACTTTTGTGAGAAAATTGCGGTTAAATAAACGCCGCTATGCCAGTGTTTTGATTAAGTTTCAAGATCAAGCTGGTGGCAGTTCTATATGAGCTGCTGGCGGTTAAATAAATGCCGCTTTGGTTTCCTCTTATTAGGTGGGCTTATCTGTTTGCTGCGAGAAAATTCACTTTTATATAAGTGTTTGGGTAGTTGTCGTGGCCGCTCAGTTACCTTATCCTTTGTCGGTCAGTGACCGACCGCGCTCTTAAGAGTTTCTTGGTGGGATCTTCGTTGCGGTTAAGTGCTAACCGTTTGCTGATGTTTTTTAAGTATCTCCGGTTTTTCTATTCTGTGGCTTGTCTGTCGGTCAGTGACCGATCACGATGGTATGGTTGTTGGATAACCTCCTGATGTGGAATTTTTGCGTGCCTTTCCGGTCTGTTGTTCCCAGGTTTCTTAGATGTCGGTCAGTGACCGATCTGGGTGCTGAAATGTGGTTGTTGGGATAAGTTGAAAGTTTGTAGGATAAGTAGAAAAAGGATTTCTAGTTATCAATGTGATCTTTGCGGTTAAATATATGCCGCTCAGTGGGAACTTGAATATTTCAACTGGGTATAGCTGGTATTCACTTTGTCTTCTCAAATCCTGTGCAGGTGTGCTCTGGTATCAATATGTTTCGGCTGGACAGCCTTTTTTAAGATCCGGAAAGGCACGCAAAAATTCCACATCAGGAGGTTATCCAACAACCATACCATCGTGATCGGTCACTGACCGACAGACAAGCCACAGAATAGAAAAACCGGAGATACTTAAAAAACATCAGCAAACGGTTAGCACTTAACCGCAACGAAGATCCCACCAAGAAACCCTTAAGAGCGCGAGTGAATTTTCTCGCAGCAAACAGATAAGCCCACCTAATAAGAGGAAACCAAAGCGGCATTTATTTAACCGCCAGCAGCTCATATAGAACTGCCACCAGCTTGATCTTGAAACTTAATCAAAACACTGGCATAGCGGCGTTTATTTAACCGCAATTATCTCACAAAAGTGATATCAAACAGATACACTTCAAGGTACTAATTTGTATACTTATATTATAGTGTGATAAAAATCGCACCAACATACCTCTACATTTGATATATAGTTGCCTAAGATAAGATCTCAATTGCATAGCTGAACTTGAAACAAAGTATCCTATATGAACTATACAGCAACTATTGTTTTATCCACTATAAAATTGTATCTACAAACATTCTGTTAGAAATTACAACTTGTGATAAACCCAAAACTGTATAAATTATAAGATTTCAACGTTATTATTTTAATTTAATTTATTTTTTATATATTATGTACATTTTTATACATAGAGACACCTGTGTCATTTTTTAAACTTTGAAGGAATTGTAATAATTTTTGTTTAACTGTACTTTTAGCATCACTACTATTGGGTAAATTTACCATAATCAAATAAAGGATCATATTTATTTCTTAAATAGTTTCGACATCCATTTTTTTCCAAAAGAGAATATAAAATTAGGACTCATCAAAACATTAACATATATTGAGCCCACATATTATCACACATATTTACAGTAAGACACATTGGGAATAGCAACTTGTTTTGCGCCACCTACTACAACTAACTATAACTCTTTAAACTTTGGGATAAAGTTTACTTCAGGTGTGCTAGATTCCCCACCAGCTAGACAGTCTAAACCTACCTTCATTGTTCCAACCAACCTCTGCGGCAAGCGTACGGAACTCAATAGCATACTGAGCAACAGATCTTGTACCTTGCTTAATGGACATGAGTCGTTTAGCAGCAGAGGAGGAGCGAGCCGGAACATCAAATACCCTTCGAAAGGAGGCCACAAATTCAGGGTAATTTGAAATCACAGGTTTATTAGTCTCCCACAAGGGATTAGCCCAGGAGCTAATAAACCTGTGATTTCAAATTACCCTGAAACGCCTGAGGTAACATCTCAAAGTAAATGCCCACCTGGTTCAAAAACCCTCTGCACTGAATAGGATTGCTTCCATATCGCTGAGGTAGAGGTGCAGAACCGGACATGCTCCTGGTAGGACTAGGTGCAGCAGCGGAAACAGGAGCAGCCATAATTTGTGGGACACTTTGGTCCAAATGTGCAGTGTGAGTCAGCAGGGTTTGCAGGGCTAGTGCAAATTGATCCAAGCGGTGATCCTGTTCATCCATCCTGAAAATGATGGCAGGTAAAGATGGATTATTAGCACCATCAGGATTCATGGCCTTTGCATAATGTCAGGGTGCCAGGAATCAGACTGAGACGAGAAGTGCAAACATAATCACACTTTTATTAATAACAAAAAAAATATTAAAAAGTCCACAAGTCAAATAACAAGCCAGGAGTCAAAACCAGAGCTGGTAGTCAGACGAGCCGAGTCAGGAGCTAAAGCGAATAGTCAGACGAGCCGGAATCAGGAACATCAGACAGCCAGGTAATACACAGGAACTCTCACAAACAGGTCTGAGACAACGCAAAGGCAAAGCATACTGAACAGAGGCCCTTTAAATAATAAGTGATGACATCACAATTTTGAGACTGCATCCTGTCTCACACAGATGATGCACACCAGTCTGGCCATAAAAGGAAGTGCAGGAAATGAGCAGCATCCCCCACAATGCACCATAGTCAGGAAGAGAGGTGAGTAAAATGGCTGCCAGCTGCACATGGCATACAAAACAGGGAAAAAAACCCTGACACACTCTCTCTCTCTCTCTCTCTCTCTCTCTCTCATTCCAGACCACTGCAGCTAAACAACCTGAGAAAAATGTTCAGAGGCTATAAAACCCATAGTCTATATTTCTGATGGATTTATTATTATGCTGTGCGCCTTATTTAACACTTTAGCTGCCGGTGGAAGTAAACAGTGCAATGCATTGAAGCCCTTCACAGGTTACAAGGAGTTACTGTTAAATATACAAATATGGTGATTGAACCTGGATTTCCACAAGCAAACATTAAGTTATTGAGCCCCATAGCATGCTAAAAAGCCCCATTAATAAAGACTGCTTCCCATGCTCCTTCCGCCCACTTACTTTTAGCTCTGATCACTGGAGCAAGTCGCCATTCTCCTGCCTAGACTGGAAGTTCCGCCCCTGGATGTGCCCACTGCCTGCTCTCTCCTCTCACTTGCTGCCTTCGACTCCGTTTTGCGCCGACCAGGCTCCTCCTCCCTCACTGTGACATCACCTGGCTCTCAATCACACAGTAAAATCTGTGAGGTTAGGAGCTGAGTTGGGGGCGGTGCTACAGGGCACTAAGAAATAAGTGCTATGGGTCTGAAGCCTAATACTTCTATACCTATTGCACGTGCGGTGTGATAGATAGAAGTAAAAATTTGCAAAATTTGACTGGAACATTTTGGGTTGAATATAATTTTTCCAATAGGGGTGCTAATGGAAAAATTATATTTATTTAGACAAAAAGGTTTTTGGGTTTTTTTGGTTTTGTGCTTTTTCCTCTCAGGGCTCTCAGAGGGTTCACGTGCGCCTGTGCACATATAGAGGAGCCTCCACTGGTGGATGGTGATAAACTAAATGCCTGTAGGTTTCCCACATGAGTCTCCTACTGTCTGTTAGAACTAAGCTGACCTGAGTATGCTGGGGCCTATGGGGATCTCTATTGTCTGGCTGTACAGATAGGGATGTCGAATGTTAATAGCACAGATTAGAGTTAGGCATTTATTTACTATTAAAGTACATCATAACTCTCACACAAAATAAGTTGAGGAATTAGTGGGGAGAGTAAAACAGTGGTAGTAATCCAGGGCACTTGGAAAAAGTAATTGTATCCAGGGAAATATTATTCTTTGAAACTCCACTTAACCAAATAGGACAGTGGTAGGTTCCTCAAGTCTGTTAGGGTTTTGTTTAGAAAATTATAGAAAGGGTCAACATTTTTATAAGAACTTTTTGCCGTGGTAAAGGCACCTTTTTCATATTGGGTTAAGCTATGGGAGTATGGCCTTGGTCCTTGTTGGTTCAAGTCATAGTTGCCTGAACCACTTGATGAATTATTTACTGTAACTCCTCCATATCCACTTGACATTTGCTATCACTAATAGTTAGATCAGAATTGTATTTTTGTTTTAAGAAAGGGTTGTGGATGGTGTTTGACTGACATCAGGTCTAATGGGTACATATACTAGGGCATATCTTGTAATAGTCATTGACCTCCTTGGTTAAGCTTTTGCTGGAGCATAATAATTTTATGGCAAGACAGGAGGCTTTATATTTTGCATCAAATCTTTACTGAATCCAAACAGCAGCAAAGAAAACATACAGAGAAAAGATAAATAACATAGTAACAAGACTGCACCAATCAGCACACAACAGCCTAATAAACTGTAATGAACAAGTCCAGCACTTCCTCTTTTCTTTGCTGCTTCCAGACAGCAGGTCATGTATTCATTTTCTAATGATATTTTTCTAATTCCTTTTAAAAGTATTCTTGTTTAGTTATCTTCTTTAGCCTTACTAATTTATAGGGCTTTTGTCTTTAATATTATTTCATTTATATTGTGTGTATATATATATATATATATATATATATATATATATATTAGGCCAGCTTTAGTTATTTAGCAATTTATTTTAGTTATTTTATTTAATTAATTGTGTATTTTCCCTTATGTATTATATTCATTGGTGGACAGTGTTTTTTTTCCCTGGGTTCGATCAGTCTCTTGCAGAAGCTTTCTTCTCTCCGCTTCACTCTTGGGGCCTTTACGCAACCGCATCTCGACCTTTCTCTTTCAGGTCCTTTGCCGTTCGGAGCAATTGCCAACACACGCCTCACCAACGATTCACACTCTGGTCGGCCGTGTGATCCGCAGCTTGGAAAGGCACCGGATCTGCAGTGTGGCAGTAGAAATTAAATTTAGTATAACATGCATGCGGCCCGTTGTTAGGCCTCTGCCACATGCAGGCTTCAGATCTTCTACAGATGTTTTGACCTTTAAGGTTCCCTTCCCTTGCTTACATTATTTATAAACAATAGAGTGTGTAGCCTGTAATCAGGTCTGTTTTCTTCCATCTGTATGTGGGTGTTTTCTTGACCTGTGTTTGGCCAGGCCCACTCCTTTTCCACTTTTTACTCTCTGTACTTTTGGGCCTGTGTAAAAAAGAATACTTTCTTTTGCATTTTATTTATTCTTTATTTTCCACTTTATTTTAATAAAAAGCTTTCAATTTATTTTTATTTCAGTTATTTCTTTTGTTTTCACTTGTAGACCCAGGTTTGATGCCCCTCTGGGCCTGACAGTATTAAGTATTATTTTTTATATTTGACACTTCTATAATAGTAATAGGCTATGATGCTGCTCTAAGGATCCAGTATCCCCCTTTTTAGGCGGCAGGAGTCTGTAGGTAGGTGAATCTTTGTGCAGTGTGTGTGTGTATGTATGTATACATGTCTTTGTGTATATATGTATATACCTTTGCTTGTTTTTATGTATGCATATGATAGTGAGTATATGGGGGTGTATGTTTATATTCATATATATGTGCATGTGTGTTCCTATACTTGTTTTTATGTTTGCATATATAGGGGCATATATGCATGTGCTGTGTGTGTGTGTATATTTACATGTCTGGGTGTATTCATGTGCATGTTTCTGTATGCTTATGTATGTGTATACATGTGTGTGCATGGGCGTATATTGACACTGTGGAGCTTGGTTAGGAGTCTGAAAGTCGGTGCAATGTTATTTAAATATAATCTATACATTTTCTTTAAAATTCTTACAGATGGACTATATTCATCATTTACAAAACATGTATGCAAAGAAAAATCTAGTGAACAATGTCCCTTTACAGGTTTTTTTTAAATGGCGTCTGTAGAGGAATCCCTCTATATTCTTAAAATCTCTGACTGTTACAATTCCCCATCCTTCTTCTAAAGAGGATTTTTCGCTCATATTAATTTGACCTTTGCTGTCGCACTAAAAGTAAAATTTTCCCCCTCTTCTGAGGCGGATTATAAACCCTCTTGACACACTCCAGAGCTGTCTCCCATGCTTCAGTCTCTTTCAGCCCAGTATCTGTGTTGTTTTTGTCCTCAAGCGGCTTTGGAAGGCCTTGTGCCCCTCTCCCGGGCATCTCACTTAGGGGTACTGTTTAATCTGTTCTGTACTAACCAGTTTCTTCTCAGCACGACACTGGTTCTCATTGTGGTTTTATTTCCTTATATTATATTATTTTTATGCTTTCTTTGGAAATTTCTTTTCCTTGTGTCTCTCACTCTTCTATCCTCTTCCTTCTTCTAAGTAGATTTGTTGCCTTCTTTGAAAGTTTGAATGAGCCATTGCCGACATATTAAATCATCCTTAAGCCCCTTTTCAGAGGTATCCCTTAATACCAATAATACTCGCTCTATCCCTGTCACCCTGACTTATAAACTCTGTAGCTCAATATTAGAGTCTGTTTTATCCTTGCAATTGGTTTTATGAAGACCCTATCTCTCCCAGTCCCTCATAGAGGCATAACTCCAGCCCGATGGCTCCTAGCCCCTCCCCCAGGCTTTTCACATAGGGGTAATAGAACCTCCTCCCCAGAGGTAAAATGGGGTAAAAAGTACCCTCCTCCCCCAGGGTTTCAAGAGGGGCATCAGAGCTTCGACTCTGGCAAATTTTGAAATTGTTTATTTTGTTTTGAAATTCTCCTGTAGTTGCTTTAAAAATGCAAAATAGGAAGCCTCCTGTCTTGCCATAAAATTTGGATTATTATAGCATATGGTGACTAAATAATCTTGATTTTATTAAAGACAGGAGGCAAGTATTTTCCCCTACTTCTGTTCCCTCCCATGATGTGTTAATAAACATTTTGTTTTCTGGAAATTTCATCTAAATTATGTTATTGCTGTTGATTTTCTTTTTCTGGGACTAGTTGTTACATTTTGTTTTTTCTCTTTCAGTGACACTGTGGATTTCATCTCCTCATTTATCTACGGGCCATGTCATCTGTTATTTTCCGTTTCTGGGAGTCGCTGTTCCATTTTGGTCTATGATGGATATTCATTGGAGTTTGTTTTTCTTCCTGATTGGTTCCGCTGTCTTATCGTCAAAGAAAAGAGGAAGTGCTGGACTTGTTCATTACAGTTTATTAGGCTGCTGTGTGCTGATTGGTGCAGCCTTGTTACTATGTTCTTATTTTTTCTCTGTATGTTTTCTTTGCTGCTGTTGGGATTAAGTAAAGATTTGATGCAAAATATTCGCCTCCTGTCTTTAATAAAATCAAGATTATTTAGTCACCATAGGCTATAATAATCCGAATTATTGTGGGTGTCGTACTCATCTATTTCTCAGTAGCCACCAGGGTGCATTAGAAACCCCATGTAAAATACTGATTTCATGCTGGGAAGTCCAAAGTTTTGGGCTAACATTATTGGGGAGCTGGAGGGACTGTAGATGTTAATCACCATCAGTATGTACTACAGCCAATTTATAAATCATTGAGTAAAAAACATTTTAACAGCATGAGTTTGTGGTAAAAAAACAACGCCCGATCTGTAAGTGCAATACAAAACTCAGAAGTGCTTCATAACAGACTGCCTGCTCTGAGGCGGCGGACAGAAATCAACCCGATCAAATACGATCGCGTTGATTGACACCCCCTGCTAGTGGCCGATTGGCCGCAAATCTGCAGGGGGCGGCATTGCACCAGCAGTTCACAAGAACTGCTGGTGCAATGATAAATGCTGACAGCGTATGCTGTCGGCATTTATCGATGTGCAGTGGACATAATACGCTACTTCATATCATGTCCGCTTGCACATTGATAACTATACCCCCTAGTGTAAACTACTGCTGTGTTTGATTACTGACTAACAGAATATACAAATTACCATTTTCAAGAGTGGCAGTACTGCATGGCTTGTTTACGACTGATGATCTAAAGGTCTCTGGGCTTACAAGATTATGAAAGAATGCTCACCAGTTCTTCTGTTTCCCTGGTGAAATGATCTAAAGCCATTTTTCACCCTGAAAACAGGTTGTCTCGCTAATGGGCGTATACTGCATATTCGTATTGGGAGGAGAAGCAGACAAAAGTGCACAATAAAATTTATATTTTAAAAAAATCTTACAAAATGAATAATTGAACCATTCACACAAAAATATGCAGGAAAGATTGTATCGCTAAAGTGTAACAAAACGCGTAACAAATTTCTTCACTAAAAATCGTATATTTTATACAAAATGTAAAATTTGTATGTATATTACTAAGGAATAAATCGTATTAAATATGCACAGCACAAATCATAATTTAAGTATGTGCAAAGGTCACTTCGAAATTCTTACTTATGAGAACAAAATACAAAGCGTTATTAACAAAGTAACATAGTATATGAGGTTGAAAAAAGACAAAAGTCCATTGAGTTCAACCTATTCAAATCTTAATATACTTACAAAAAAGATCCAGTTAATCTTAAATTAAAGCCATTAAAAAATGTGACCCATTTAACACAAGCAATCATATCGATGAATTCTGTTTCTGGCTAGAAATGTATCTAAACCATTTTTAAATGTATCTAAGGTATTGGCATTTACTACCTCTTCGGGTAATAAGTTCCACAATTTGATTGCTGTTATAGTGAAAAAATGTTTACTTTGCAGGAGATTAAATCTCCTTTCCTCAAGCCTTAAATTGTGACCTCTTGTCACAAACAATTTTCTTGGAATAAACAGAGCTTCTGCCATCTCTGTATATTGGCCTTTAATGTATTTATATAAAGTTATCATGTCACCTCTCAAGTGCCTTTTTTCTTGAGAAAACCAACGGCTAGATTACGAGTTGTGCGTTAGGGTTAAAAAGCAGCATTAAGAGGTCCTAATGCTGCTTTTTAACGCCCGCTGGTATTACGAGTCTTGCAGGTCCAGGTGTACCGATCACTTTTTTGGCCAGACTCGGAAATACCGCAAATCCACTTACGTAAATTGCGTATCCTATATTTTCAATGGGACTTGCATAGCGCCGGTATTACACGTCTGCCAAAAAGTGAGCGGTAGACCCTCTCCTGTCAAGCCTGGTACTTCATTTTAAAGTCAGTAGTTAAGAGTTTTACACTACAACGCGGTAGCATAAAACTCTTAACTAAAGTGCTAAAAAGTACACTAACACCCATAAACTACCTATTAACCCCTAAACCGAGGCCTCCCCCACATCACAAACACTAAAATAAAATTTTTAACCCCTAATCTGCCGAACCGGACATCGCCGCCACTATAATAAACATATTAACCCCTAAACCGCCGCACTCCCGCATCGCAAACACTATTTAAATATTATTAACCCCTAATCTGTCGGCCCTAACATCGCCGATACCTACCTACATTTATTAACCCCTAATCTGCCGCCCCCAACGTCGCCGCCACTATATTAAATGTATTAACCCCTAAATCTAAGTCTAACCCTAACCCTAACCCCCCCTTACTTAACTTAAATATAATTACAATAAATCTAAATAAAATTACTACAATTTACTAAATTATTCCTATTTAAAACTAAATACCTATAAAATAAACCCTAAACTAGCTACAATATAACTAATAGTTACATTGTAGCTAACTTAGGGTTTATTTTTATTTTACAGGCAACTTTGTATTTATTTTAACTAGGTAAAATAGTTATTAAATAGTTATTAACTATTTAATAACTACCTAGTTAAAATAAAGACAAATTTACCTGTAAAATAAAACCTAAACTAAGTTACAATTACACCTAACACTACACTACAATTAAATTAATTACCTAAACTAAATACTATTAATTACAATTTAAAAGAAATATCTAAAGTACGAAAAAAAACGCACTAAATTACAGAAAATAATAAAATAATTACAAGATTTTTAAACTAATTACACCTACTCTAATCCCCCTAACAAAATAAAAAAGCCCCCCAAAACCTAAACTACACACGGGCCCTCAAGCTCCATCCGGAGATTGATAAATGGGCCCCTATTATCAAATTTTCTAAATTCTCTTGGTATCTTTATTTGAAAAGTATATTTATTTAACACAGTTTTAAACGTTATCCATTTATCCTCTGTGTTTTTATTAGAGAATACTTTGTCCCAATTTATGTCATTTAACAATTTCCCTAAATCATTGAATTTTGCGTTCTTAAAATTAAAAGTCTTAGTTAAACCTTTAAGACACTGCTTATGGAGAGTGATTTCAAATGTTCTTTGACTTCTATGTTTGATATTTTGGCCCCTATTTAACAAAGGTCTCTTGGACCTGATCCGACAGTGCGGATCAGGTCCGACAGACCTTACTGAATGTGGAGAGCAATACGCTCGCCGTATTCAGCATTGCACCAGCAGCTCTTGTGAGCTGCTGGTGCAACGCCTCCCCCGGAAGATTCGCGGTCATTCAGCCGCCAGCAGGGGGGTGTCAATCAACCCGATTGTACTCGATCAGGTTGAATTGCGGTGATGTCTGTCCGCCTGCTCAGAGCAGGCAGACAGGTTATGGAGCAGCGGTCTTTAGACTGCTGCTTCATAACTGGTGAGCCTGCAGCCTCGCCAGAAACACGGGCTCTCCTGCTCCATCTGGAGCTTGATAAATGGGCCCCTATATCTGATTGTTTGATAGCACTAAATCCAATATAGCTTTATTCCTAGTAGGCTCCTCTATTAATTGTGACAAGAAGTTATCCCTGAGAACATTTAAAAATGTATCTCCCTTATTGTTTTTTATTCGTAAAATGGGTTGAACATGGGCGATCCATGGGCGTATATTAAATTGTCTCACTAATCCCAGTGTAACTGTAAAGATTTTTGCACTACAGATCTCATTTATTTCTCATTAAATAAAAGGTGACAAGCTTTTCTCAAACATTAAAAATACTTATAACCCTAATAGAAAAACGCATGCATACGAAAATATAGGCGATTATAAGATGCAATACGCAGAAAGCAGCAGAATATGATTTATATTGGCTGCAGGATTTAATTTTTAAAGTGCACCCACTGCTACCTGCTAACTTTGCTCCACAGTGCGGTGTCCCTTTCCAGCGAGCTCTATTAATTTCAATAGGACACATCTCAACACTCACAGAGAATTACCCTTTTTTTTACAATAATTCCACCAGCGAGGCTCAGTGTAAAAACCATGTCTGAATTTGCGAGGTTTAGATCATCGCCACTGAGAGTCTGTAGAGCATTGAATGCCATGGGCACGTAATGTCATTATGTATAGTACTGAGCACTATGGCCACTCACTCTAAAAATATACTGTAATATATATACTGTGTGTATATATATATATATATATATATATAGTACAGCACTGAGCTCCCTGCTCACTCACCACAATATTGTAAAGCACTAAACTCTGTTCACATGTCAGATTCGCTACTCATGTCAGTTTCTTCTCTAAACTGTAAGTATGTTACATGTGGTATCTACTGTCCCTGTATAGCTGCTATATTAATCTGTTACTGTCTGCCTGTTTTCCTCTGTCAGTCTTGCCTATCTGTATTACTCATATCCAGAGTAACTTCCCCTCCCTGTGTGTGCTCTATCCATTGGCATGTATCCTCCCTCCTCCTCTCTCTCCTCCCATATCTTGTGCTCTGTCCCTAATGAGAATGCCCAATGGGAACACAGGAGAGTGTTGGTGGCTGAAGTTTTGTCCGCTGCCTGTGACAGGAGAGTCTTGTAGAGTGGATCCTCTGGCTTGACATGTACAAGACATGGAAATCCCAGGCAGCCTGTACACAGATGGGGTGCACTTTTTTATACAGGACCCAGGCTCTGGTGCAATATACAAGAGGGGAAAACTCATTGGAAAGGTAAAACATATAAGGGATATGGTGATGTTTAAAGAATAGCTTTTTTATTTTGTTTGTTTTGCTTTTTATTTGTTTTTCCTTAATAATTTATATTAAAAATACACTTTATTTATTTAAGAATTAGTTTTAAAGTGGTTTATGTGAGATTTAATGTTACTCTTTAGAGTTGAATTATGTATATGACTTTCAGATCCTGTCTGCAAATTGACTGTTGTATCCCAACCACAAGCTTAAATGCAGAGAGATTATTTCACCCTATAAAGTATCTTTACCCCAATGTTTAAAGCTATTTTGTTTGTTATATAAATAATAAGAGAACTTACAACGGTAAACTTTGTGGGAGAGGCGTTCACGTTTGCTCACCTGTAATGTGACTAATTAGTGTAGAATGCTAATAAATGTGTTATTGCTTAATGCTTCATCTGTGCATCAGGTGATGGAATGAAGCTAATGGTTGTGAGGAGATATTTTTGTTGTTTGTCATTTGTATCTGTCAGCTGGCTAGTGTCACGGAGCATGGTGCACACATATTAATTTGTCACTATTGTTATTACATTACTGAGATTATCTTGTCATAACCTCAGGGTGCTTTTGGGAGATGCTTCAAGTTCACAGACATAACTAGTGGCCGGGTGTATGCAGTGAAGATGATTTCTCGCTTAAAGAAGCTTCAGATGCAGCAGAGAGGAGGGGTAAGCTCCAGAACCTACCTACATTTTAATGTGCTTGTATATTGCTCTGTGTGATGTCATGGCATGGATTTATATATACAGTCACTTATATGTAATTAAAGAGACAGATTATAGCTAGGAGTCACATGACATTTTTTCTAGCAGGTTTATTTTACTCAGGTTAAAGGGACATAATACTCATATGCTAAATCACTTAAAAGGGATGTAGCACAACTGTAAAAATCTGACAGGAAAATATCACCTGAGCATCTCTATGTAAAAAAGGAAAATATTTGACCTCACAATTTCTTCAGCTCACCAGAGTAAGTGCTATGTAAACAGTTAAACTTTGGCTGCTGTCAGCTGCAAGTTAAAAAAAAAAAAAGCAAATCAGCATCAGTAGTGCTGAGGTCATGCATTGCTTTGCAGTTATCTCATGAGATTTCACTGAAATCTCATGATATTTCATAGTAAACTTCCTTAAACTAAATAGGAAAATAACATGACTGTGCCTGCACATTCCAGATGAATTCTTCCTTGGAAGTCCTTGAACTAGCATTCTGGTTTACAGTGAGGTGTGAAGGTAAGTATCTTCCTTTATTACATAGAGATGCTTAGGTGATATTTTCTAGTCAGCTTTTTACAGCTATGCTTCATCACTTTCAAGTGCTTCAACATTTGGGTATCATGTCCCTTTAAGGCATAAATTCTCCTTACAAACACCTCCCAAATTGTTTATTTTTGGGGGTTTGTTCCCTTATTGTGTAAGACCTTTAAGGGACATTCTAGCCAAAATTTGAAATGCACACAGGTTTCAGTTTTGAACAGAAATATTTTGCACCATACGTGTATTAGCAAAACTGCTTCTAGTAAAAGCTATAGCTGTTTATGTATGCTCTGTGCACCAGAATTTTAAAGCGACATTCTAATTGATTTTTTATTGTTTAAAATGATAGATAACACTTTTACTACCCATTCTCCAGCTTTGCATAACCAACGTTGTTATATTAATATACTTAATAAACCTCTACATTTGCCTTATCTCAGTGGTTTTTAAATCTTGCAGTACTACTACACAGTGCTAGTTCATGTGTGCAAAATATATAACATTGTGCTCACTCCTATGGAGAAGAATAATGGTTATGCAGTACTAATTGGCTAAAATGCAAGATTGTAAAAAGCACTGAAAAAAGGGACAGTCTGCAGTAGCTTAGATATAGGTAATCATAGAGGTAAATTGTATATTAACCCCTTAACGATTGTGACGTACCTTGTACGTCGCTGGTCGTTAAGAGATAATGTTGCTATATTAGCGCAGAGCTTGCTGCGAGCATCAAGGCCGTGCTATTAGAGCCTCCCTCTGTAAGGCGAGACCGCCTATTGAAAGCAGCAGCCACATAGGAAGACCGGCGACGTACAGGGCACGTCACTAGTCATTTCACGGGTTAATATAATAGTGTTCGTTATGCAAAACAGGGGGAATGGGTAATACATTATTTATCCTTTTAAGCAATAACAATTTTCAAGTACATTGTCCCTTTAAGCACAGCACTTGCTCAGAGAGCCTAAGGTGCTTGTATCATCTGGTAATGACTCGGTTTGTATCTTTGCTGATATGATACAAGCCCCACTAGTGCTATCAGCAGCTGCAGTATTTAAAATGCTGGTACACTGAGAATATCTAGCTTTGCTTCACATGCACGCTAAAATATTGATAAAGTTTACTTGAACCATTGTATACAATTGTAAATATGATGATTCCGTCCAAAGATGTAATTTATCTATGTGCATTTCAATATTGCCATGAATGTCACTTTAAAGGGTCGACTTGACCACTAGATGATCAGTCATAAGTTGCAAATCGGCTACAGCTTCATTACATATTTATCTTGAAGAGGTTTCTATTTAGTCATAAAAACTGTATCCATGTCTTCCTACAATATAATCATCACCACGGCTGAGTAAAGTCTTATCTCCATATTTAACTTAAAGGTTGCCATTATTACTTCTGCGTGTCTAACTTTACTAATATTCCCTCTAGCACCATACTTCTTCTATTGTTCCCCTGTGGTCACAATGCAACTATCAACCTTCCTCCCAACAACCATTCTCTATACTGCTTGCACATTATACCTTTACTCCCCCATACAGAGCTATCTACAAATACTGCTGTATGACTCTGTTCTGTCCCTCGCCCACTTGTAAACTGGCCCATAATACCCCATTCCCCCAATGCAATCCGCACTATCTGCTCCAATTATTTCATCATTTAAAGGCTGCCATACTTCTTCCATGATTTCACCCAGGCACCAAAAATATGTCTTCATCAACATACACTCACCGGCCACTTTATTAGGTACACCTTTTCAATTGCTTGGTAACACAAATTGCTAATCAGCCAATCAGATGGCAGCAACTCAATGCATTTAGGCATCTAGATGTGGTGAAGATGACTTGCTGAAGTTCAAACTGACCATAAGAATGGGGAAGAAAGGGGACTTAAGTGACTTTGAACGTGTCATAGTTGTTGGTACCAGACGGGCTGGTTTGAGTATTTCAAAAACTGCTGATCTACTGGGATTTTCACGCACAACCATTTCTAGGGTTTACAGAGAATGGTCCGAAAAAGAGAAAATATCCAGTGAGCGGCAGTTGTGTGGACAAAAATGCCTTGTTGATGTGAGAGTTCAGAGGAGAATGGGCAGACTGGTTTGAGATGATAGAAAGGCAACAGTAATTCAAATAAACAATCGTTACAACCAAGGTATACAGAATACCATCCGAATGCACAACACGTCAAACCTTGAAGCAGATGGGCTTCAACAGCAGAAGACCATACCGGATGCCCCTCCTGTCAGCTAAGAACAAGAAACTGAGGCTACAATTTGCACAGGCTTACTAAAATTGGACAATAGAAGATTGGAAAAACGTTGCCTGGTCTGATGAGTCTCGATTTCAGCTGCAACATTCAGATGGGATGGTCAGAATTTGGCGTAAACAACATGAAAGCATGGATCCATTCTGCCTTGTATAAACGGTTCAGGCTGGTGGTGGAGGTGTAATAGTGTGGGGGATATTTTATTGACACACTTTGGGCCCCTTAGTACCAATTGAGCATTGTTTAAATGTCACTGCCTTCTTGAGTATTGTTGTTGACCATGTCCATCCCTTTATGACTACAGTGTACCCATATTCTGATGGCTACCTCCAGCAGGATAATGCACCATGTCACAAAATTCAGATAATCTCAAACTGGTTTCTTGAACATGACAATGAGTTCACTGTACTCCAATGGCCTCCACAGTCACCAGATCTCAATCCAATAGAGCACCTTTGGGATGTGGTGGAACGGGAGATTTGCCTTATTGATGTGCAGCCAACAAATCTGCAGCAACTGTGTAATGCTATCATGTCAATATGGACCAGAATGTCTGAGGAATGTATCCAACACCTTGTTGAATCTATGCCACATAAACATAAACGATTAAAAACCTAGGATAAAGTAGTCTTGTATAGATTGTGTTGTATACAATAATCTATGTAAATAGGCCTTTGGGGTATGATAGCCCAGATAATTATATTGCAGTATAATCTATACAGAAATCTCTGCGGTACACCGGTTCAATTCTATAAGACTGAGTAGATGTAGTGTAGGTTATTATAACGATACCCAGTAAAGAGTTTACTTAAGCTCAGCTTGGTAGCACGGATGGCTTATACAAAAAGAAATCAGTTAAATACTGATACAATATGTTTATGTATAAATATTGTTGTTATCCATCCTCTGAGACTTTAATTTATTTGAAATGATCTCTTACATATAGGATAATCTACACATAAAATGCTGGTTGTCTAGTGTAGGAAACGATAAATGTATTAGAGTACAGGGCTACTAGAATTCTCTAGAATATCTGAGATAAGATAGTTGCTGGTATTATTCTTCAGTTGTTTATTATTGTATCAATATAAGTCACTTAACAGGGGCTGAATTGTTGCTACTGCTATTTTTCCTTGCACTCTCTTTTATGTTTACTTATCATAGGGTTAATGTCAAGTAAATTGGTTTGTATGTAGTATAGTATCCCACTGCCTCATATATAGTTGCGTTTGACCCTCTGGTTTAAAGTAATTTTGTATTGAGAATGAGCTAGGATATAGTGTAATCAAGCTATTATTCTTTCAAATTTACATATATCTTACTCCATTCTATTTTGTAATAGCTAAGTGTATATTAGAGAAGCCCTAGCTATTCTGTATTTTCACGTTAACTAGTGATGTGATATTTAGCATACAAGGTAACTTTATTTTTGTAAGGCAGGGATTTAGTTACTATTCCTGTGCAAATCCCAATACACTGTTAAATAGTGTTATTGGTTATTGGTATCATTAAATCAGAATATTGTGGTGTAATAGTACCACTACACAGTGTAGAATATACAGGTCTTATTTGTGCATAAGTTGTGATTTCTGAACTTCATTAAAGTTTTAACAGTGCTGCTTACAATGTTGTGCAGCACCTGAAGTGATTGTTATAGTGAGTTATACTTTACTGAGTTCGAATACCCTTAGCATAGATACTATCACTTTAATGCATTCACAGTTAACATTTCATAACATTAAACATAAAAGGTCACTTTATTTTTGTGAAGCAGAGATTTAGTTACTATTCTTGTGCAAATCCCAATACACTGTTAAATAGTGTTATTGGTTATTGGTATGATTAAATCAGAATATTGTGGTGTAATAGTACCACTGCACAGTGTGAAATATATAGGTCTGTATTTTATGCGTCAGTTGTGATTTCTGAACTTCATTAAAGTTTTAACGGTACTGCTTATAATGTTATGCAGCGCCTGAAGTGATTGTTATAGTGAGTTATACTTTACTGAGTTTGAATTCTCTGAGTATCGATAGTGTTACTTTAATGTATTCACAGTTAACATTTCAGATGTACAATTCTGTTCCCCAAACGAACCGTAATGTGGTTAATTTTAATTTATTTAGGCAGTAATCGTGTGCCTGCAGGGAGCTCACTATATGTAATTCAATACTCTGTTACTATTTGCGCTTTAGTACACTTATGTAGTATAATAGGTCTTGTTGTAACTATAATTTTATTGTACACAAAATAGTATCACGCTACCAGCGTGTAGTTTGTTATGTTGGTCTGTTATTGTGAATCTATCTCATAATTTTTAGTCTAAATTAGCAGTTATCTATGCTGTTATTGGCTATGTTTGTAGTCTAAATTAGCCCAGTTACCCATATAGATACCCCATATCAACTTTAGCCATCTTGTAACCGTTAGTCGTCAATATGTTACTAGTAAGCTATAAAAAGTTATGACTTTAGGTTACTGGTATAGATGGTATTAGTTAATGAGTATCCCTTTCAAAAGTTTCCTAAGTAGGAAATAGCCAATAATAGCATAGATAACTGCTAATTTAGACTAAAAATTATGAGATAGATTCACAATAACAGACCAACATAACAAACTACACGCTGGTAGCGTGATACTATTTTGTGTACAATAAAATTATAGTTACAACAAGACCTATTATACTACATAAGTGTACTAAAGCGCAAATAGTAACAGAGTATTGAATTACATATAGTGAGCTCCCTGCAGGCATACGATTACTGCCTAAATAAATTAAAATTAACCACATTACGGTTCGTTTGGGGAACAGAATTGTACATCTGAAATGTTAACTGTGAATACATTAAAGTAACACTATCGATACTCAGAGAATTCAAACTCAGTAAAGTATAACTCACTATAACAATCACTTCAGGCGCTGCATAACATTATAAGCAGTACCGTTAAAACTTTAATGAAGTTCAGAAATCACAACTGACGCATAAAATACAGACCTATATATTTCACACTGTGCAGTGGTACTATTACACCACAATATTCTGATTTAATCATACCAATAACACTATTTAACAGTGTATTGGGATTTGCACAAGAATAGTAACTAAATCTCTGCTTCACAAAAATAAAGTGACCTTTTATGTTTAATGTTATGAAATGTTAACTGTGAATGCATTAAAGTGATAGTATCTATGCTAAGGGTATTCGAACTCAGTAAAGTATAACTCACTATAACAATCACTTCAGGTGCTGCACAACATTGTAAGCAGCACTGTTAAAACTTTAATGAAGTTCAGAAATCACAACTTATGCACAAATAAGACCTGTATATTCTACACTGTGTAGTGGTACTATTACACCACAATATTCTGATTTAATGATACCAATAACCAATAACACTATTTAACAGTGTATTGGGATTTGCACAGGAATAGTAACTAAATCCCTGCCTTACAAAAATAAAGTTACCTTGTATGCTAAATATCACATCACTAGTTAACGTGAAAATACAGAATAGCTAGGGCTTCTCTAATATACACTTAGCTATTACAAAATAGAATGGAGTAAGATATATGTAAATTTGAAAGAATAATAGCTTGATTACACTATATCCTAGCTCATTCTCAATACAAAATTACTTTAAACCAGAGGGTCAAACGCAACTATATATGAGGCAGTGGGATACTATACTACATACAAACCAATTTACTTGACATTAACCCTATGATAAGTAAACATAAAAGAGAGTGCAAGGAAAAATAGCAGTAGCAACAATTCAGCCCCTGTTAAGTGACTTATATTGATACAATAATAAACAACTGAAGAATAATACCAGCAACTATCTTATCTCAGATATTCTAGAGAATTCTAGTAGCCCTGTACTCTAATACATTTATCGTTTCCTACACTAGACAACCAGCATTTTATGTGTAGATTATCCTATATGTAAGAGATCATTTCAAATAAATTAAAGTCTCAGAGGATGGATAACAACAATATTTATACATAAACATATTGTATCAGTATTTAACTGATTTCTTTTTGTATAAGCCATCCGTGCTACCAAGCTGAGCTTAAGTAAACTCTCTACTGGGTATCGTTATAATAACCTACACTACATCTACTCAGTCTTATAGAATTGAACCGGTGTACCGCAGAGATTTCTGTATAGATTATACTGCAATATAATTATCTGGGCTATCATACCCCAAAGGCCTATTTACATAGATTATTGTATACAACACAATCTATACAAGACTACTTTATCCTAGGTTTTTAATCGTTTATGTTTCCCCCTTCTTTTTCCCCCTTCTCCAATTATTTTAACTAAACTAATAAAAGTTAAGTTTTAGACTCTGGAAGTAAACGCCGCATATGAGGTTAAGACAGTGAGTGCTAAAACCGCATTCTTTTGTGGAAGTGACTTTATCACCTCCACTTTTTGTTTGTATGTCTTCTTTCTGCCTCTGCAGACTCCCTCAATCACTTGCAATGCTGTGTCCACCCACACATTTCCATAATGTCCCCACAATCCTCCATATCTGTCCTTGCCTGTCTATCAGGGGCATAAGTACCACTGGTGTAGCAGGTGCAGTGGCACCAGGGCCCAAGTGCTGGGGGGGCATAACAGACAGTCTATACATACTATAGGTGTGTGCAGAATATGTTCAATACTAATGTTATCTATCTATGTAACCTCAACATCATTATACAGAGCAGCATGTATATTATTACTATTGCTTACTACTTTACCTTTGGGGGCACAAAATAAAAACTGTTGAGTACATCCACTACTGCTATCTATGTCTTTATATTTTGCCTGCAATATACCCTAATATACACTAATTCTATCCTCACTCACATGTCACCATACTGCCTGCACAATCTGCTAATGCTATTGGTCACTGCTCCCACAGCCAGCATCATTTACCCATAATCCTATTCTCACTCATGAGTGTCACCATTTCTTTCCTAACCCTATAACTCTACGTGTGTAAAGTGGTAGCATTACAACAACTAAGCAACCAAAGAGTGGGTACTGATATAATGATCAACATTTTTTTTTTAACACTAACCTTCTTCTAACAGTCTTTATCCTATTCCTTATATCAGTGTTTCTCAACTGTGGTCCTCAAATACCCCTAACAGGCCAGATTTTCATTATAGCTGAACTAGAGCACAGGTGAAATAATCATCTAATCAGTAACCATGGTTACTAACTTGCTCTCACCCATCAGCTGATTAATTCACCTGTGCTTTAGTTCAGCTATAATGAAAACCTGGCCTGTTGGGGTACTTGAAGACCGCAGTTGAGAAACACTGGCTTATATCACCCACCTATGTTTAAATCCCCACTCAGCTTCTCCCACTGTGTATCTATAAACCACCTACTTTGTTTGTGTTTAGGAGTAAATGTGTTTTTGTTTTATATGAGTGTGTGCAGCTGAGGATAACTGATGACATATTTGTGAGTATCTGTTATGTCACAAGTGCCTCTGCATATCATATACTACTGTATATCATTATCAGACTGGAATGTGTCTGCTCACCTGACATGCTTCCTGATTGTATTTTATTTCCAGGTTGAGATAGAGATTGAACTTCACAGTCAACTTAAGCACAAAAACATTGTGAGGTTTTACCACCATTTCCAAGACCAGCGATACATGTATCTTATACTAGAATACTGCCGGCACAAGGTTTGTTGTTTTACTACAGCTAAATCATCTATGTCATGGTGTCAGATGAATATATCAGGGACTCAGTTCATAGTTTGCACAGATGTATCACCTTATTCCATTTTGTACCTAGTTTTCTTAAAGAGACATGAAACCCAAAATGGTTCTTTTATGATTCAAATAGATCAATTAAAAAAAAAAAAAAAACTTCCAATTTACTTCTGTTATCTAATTTGCTTAATTTATTTGGTATCCTTTGTTGAAAAAACAAGAGGCATATATATGAAGCCACCAATCATACCTACCTTGGTATACTTTCAGCAAAGGATACAAAAAGAACAAAACAGATCATGAAAATAAATTGGAAAGTTGTTTTAAATGATATGCTCTATCTGAATCAAGAAAGAGAAAAACATGTGGGTTGCATGTCCCTTTATAGTAAAACAGTGTTTTGTTTTTTTAATTTATATGAAAATTAGTCCAGATTCTCATGAAGTGAAAGGCTCTGTTTCAAGCATTTTATGTTAACGTTGCATTCCTCTATGAGTTCAGCTGGTCAGCAAATAAGAATCAGGCATACATGTGTATGCTTCTATCACTGACTGTATCCTTTTTTGGAGCTGAATGCAGGGTCCAGAAATGCTGCTTTGACTTGTTTTAAAAAGGATATTGAACATATCTTGCTTTTGTGTAAAAACTGTGCTTGCTCTACGTTTCCTAGAGAGACCAAACAGCTAATTCTATTTCCTGCAAATGCTGCAAATCAAATTGCTGGTTTAGGCAATTTGCAGCATTTTGAGAACCGTGATTACAAATTTAGCTGTATCTGTAGCATAGGACAGAGCTCAGTTTTTGCAAAAAGCAATATGTGTTTAATGCCCCTTTAACAATGAATAGTCTGTTTTTATTTCCATTACTAACTAATAAATAGGCACTTTATTAGAAATAATAACAAGGTAAGCAAACAGCTCATTACACTACACGTTGCATTGCTGAGGTATTTCCCTGCACCAGTAGATTTTAGGACTGTTCAGGTGTCTAACAATAAAAAGTGAGCCAATTCCTAGCATTCAGCGTGCTCACAGACTCCTGGGAATATTTCAAGAATGTGCCTCTTTCCTGTCATTTTTCAGTCTCTTGCTCACATCCTGAGGGTCCGGAAACTGCTGACAGAGCCAGAGGTCCGGTACTACATGAAGCAAATACTGCAGGGGCTACAGTTCTTACACCAACAGGGAATTATCCACAGGGACCTGAAGCTAAGTGAGTGACATTTTCTTCTACATTATACATGATGGGCAGAACAGTAAAAAAAAAACATTTATAGGTCATATAAAGAATGACATTTTAAACAACTTTGCATTGGAATTCAATGATCAAATATTCTTTGTTCTCTTGTTAACCACTGTTGAAAAGTAAACCTACTAGGTAGGCTGATAGGAACTCAGGAACATGCACATGTCTTTATAACTCTATGGCAGCAGTGTGTGCAACATTGTATAATATTATTACAAACCTTGTTGCAAACACATGCACGCTCCTGAGTTACTATCAGCCAACCTAAGTTTACTCTTTAAGAAAACATACCAAGAGAGCAAAGCTAATTTAATAATTGATTTACATTGGAAAGCTGATTAAATTACATGCCCTATCTAATCCATGAACGTTTAACTATTTTTTACTTTTTGACTATACTGTCCCTTTAATAAGCGACCCTTCCTTCTTGAGCCACTATAATGGTAAATTGGAGCTTGAGTTCTGGAGCAAAGACTGTATAGACGTTCTATGAAATTCTCTCTCTTCTTTTAGCTGCTGCAAATACATTTCACTAAAATCTCTACGCAGTTTCACTGACTTTACCCAGCTTACCAGCTTCACCAGGTTCTATGTTATTCAGGGAGATAGATTTAATAAAGAATTGAGAGACGCGTGCATTTTAGTGATTGTTGCACATCATAACAGGAAACCTAAAATGAAGTGGTCAGACAGGAGAGGGAGTTGAAACTGGAGAGATATTGTAGTGGATCTTTCCCTATTAAAAGGTCACCTAATTTCACCCCTGAGTATTTAGCCACAGTTTGATGTCTGAAATAGGTCCCTGCACACACAGTGACCCAGCCACTTTTTAAATAACTGCAATTAGTGCTGCCCACTCATTCCCCATCTGTCTGTTCTTCTGTAGCACTAGGAATCTTCACTAACATCCTCACTTACATATAGTTCACACTTCTTCACAGCTGCACTTTTGCTTACAGTGTTAGCTCCCTCTCCTGCATCAGTTATGGCTCCAGCTATTCCTGCATTATTTATTCATCCCATGACGTGCCAGCCTTGTTCATTACTCACGTGCATCAGCTTCATGTCATGTATACATACAATAAGAATTGTTACTCATTGTCATTATATTCTTATTGTTTCATTCTAAAGTACCAGTCACTTTTCAGTTCTATTATCATTTAGTCATAAGATTCACAATTTCCCCATAGCCTGCCTGTAGGCAGTCAGCTGTTCTCCACCAACCAGCAGATAATGGGGGAAAAGATGTAGGTAAACGTCACATCAGACCCCACTGCTACCCCCAGCCCGCCCTATCCTCAGTTTGATCACATATTTGCCTCATGCAGGGCCGGCTCAACCATGGGACCAAGTGGGTCCAAGGGACCCAGGCAGCACTTGACAAGGGGCAGCACTTCAGTGACTTAGCCACTGTCAGACTCAGACCATTATGTACAAATACACAAAATCAGTCAAGGGTGACATTAAAGGTGGGAAAAGAGAAACTTCCTTCCCACTTATTGCACAATTGTGCATAAGCATTGGTGGCATGCAGGTAGGCAGGCTAAGTAAGGATGGCGGCCAGGCTAGTAGGTTGATATACTAATCAATAATGTTACTACTGGAGGGGGAGTCATTGCATTCTCGGACCCAGGCAGCACAATTTCTTGAGCCGGCCCTGGCCTCATGTACTGTATTTCTCACAACTGGAAGTCAAGGACTTATGTAAGGGTGATGCATACACCCTCCCCCTCCCTACAGAACTAGGGGTCATTGGTTTGTAATAAAAATGAACAAATAAAACATTTGGACTGAATAGGAGTAGGAAGGTATCATGCATGAACTACCTCCTTACTATTTATCCCCCCCCCTAGATACTGCTGCCCTAGGCACAGATCTAGTTTGTCTAGGCCAACACATGTAATTTACGCCAATCAAACATCAAATAAGAACTACAATCCTGTAGCTCATCAGTCATATGCCCACCTTATCTCTCACATCAGACCCCATCATTTAAAGGGAAATAAAAACTTTCAGGCTGAACATGCAATTTTAAGAGACTTTTCAATTTACTTATTATCAAAATTAATTTATTTTTATTGTATAACTTGTTGAAAAGCATACACAGGTAGGCTCATTAGCAGCAATGCAGTACAGGGAGCTAACTGGTAATTGGTAGCTACAAATATGCCTCTTGTCTTTGACTCACCAGATGAGTTCAACTAGCTCCCAGTAGTACATTGCTGCTCCAAAGCTGACTTTGGGCTTAATTAACTAAAGCTCATCAGTACTATGAAGCCCCTGTCTTTATTCTCTAAATGGAGTTTTTATCTTTAGAACAGTGTGTCTCGCACAGGGGTGTTCCCTGCTTTTAAGTATGGGAAGGTGATGCATACGTTACAAAAGGGTTCACAAAAAAAATCATAACTTAAAAGAAATATATTAAATACTTAAAATAAAATATGCAGGGGGCGTGTCCGAACAGCGATCTTGAATGGTCGCACATTTCCAGAGCTCCAGCTGAAACTCTCTAAGATCCGCCGATATTAGAGCGATCCAACAGCAGTTATTTGCTTTTAATAATCTCTATAACAGTGCTACCTAGCAGCACACTAGCTATCACGATACCTGCTGTGTTTTTGATACTGGAGTGAGGAACAGGACATTTGAGGCCTAGGGCGGCAGCTCATAATAGAAAGCGCTAGCCCCTCGGTAATCCTAGGTATTTAGCCGAAACTGGGCACAATTGCATTCTACTATTAACTTTGCATATATTACCTTAATAACACACAACAACAGAATAAGGGGTAAGAAAGTCACTCTAATAGCGTATACTACAATACAGTAAACATGGCTGCCGAGTGGAAATCAATGTCCCGTATCAATCACCACTTGGAAAATCTTGATTTTTTTTTTTACTAAATCTATTAGAAAGAGCACCATTTGACTTCCTGATGGGTCACTATAATTCATCCATAATGCAGACACCTGTTATTGGAGCAGATACAGGCTTTAAGGTAGATGTGACACCAACCATGAGGGACTCCATAATTTTTGCTTACTAACAGAGGCCTACACAGCAAGAGACTCCAACATCCGTAACACTGGGGATACTACCCACAACAAAATTCCCGAAGAGTATCCATTCTCTTTCTACATATCTCCTTAGTCCGGAAGAGATAAATACATGTGATACCGGAGATCATGCACACATCACCACCTCACCACCCATGACTCATGCCAGTACTTTACAATTGCATTCACAGGCGAGATGGACTGTACTGGTAAATGCATCCTCAAGGGAGCTCAGGGGGACGACTTTGTAGATCACTACAAAAACAGCGAGATCCGTTCCACGGCTGCCATCACCCATAAAAGCGGTATGCTAAACAACTCTTTACAGCGATCAAACCTGGAGGACTCAACTTTAATCAGAGAGCTAATGAACTGTACATCTCAGGAAATCTCAATCTTATCAGGCAAGTCCCAACACTTCTTACAAGAAGAATCCCATTTGGGCCTCGGGACTGCATTTTTTAAACAGGCAAAATCTTGGGGCGGAGGCCCCTTCAGCACACCACCTTAACAAGTATGTCTTACTAGTTAATCAACGAGAACTTTAGAAGTATCTTACATGGACATGTTTAATGTTTCTTATCTTCATGAGTTAACACAGTCACATTTTATTAATATACCTGTTTTACGTTATTTATTATTATAAGCAGTTATTATCTTAACTAGGTGTTCTAACAAAGGGGGCATAATGCGGACAGAGTTTTAACATTGAAGGGATTGATTAAACAAATACATTAATTCACACTTTCACCTCACATAATCTATCCAATATTAACACCTTGGCCCTCGCCCTGCGGTTTACGGCTGGAGCCGTGGAGTGAGTAGGTTATTACCGGGTTTTATGCAGGACATATCCTTTATTGTAACCTATTGCCATGTCATTGAACTTACATGTACACTCTCAGCTAGAATTACTGAAAAATACACCAAGAGGTATAAATCCCTGCTTGACGACTTCTATAGCCCCTCTCTATGCTATGGCTTAACTAGATAACCTGTTAGTAACTTTCCTTTTGATATAACATTGTTCTATAGGATCTTTTATGTGTTCTCAGTTGTGTTTATGTGCATTCGTATAATCCCTGATTTTGGTAAACTATAGATATAAGTGTCATGGAATGACCTATATTACACCAAAGAGTGGAATTAACAAGGGGAAACTTTCTTTAAGTACACTTTAGTATACCAATTATTTTCTCTTAAATACAGCTCTGTTCTATAGCCTCGTTGTGTGCCCAGCTTTGGCTAATGCATCTATCTTTTATAAAAGTTATTATCAGCATAGCATCATTTTATTTAGTGATGCATTTGTTTGTGTTTACGTGTCTTTATATAACCACTGAATGTGGCAAATTATCAACATAAGGGTCCAAGAGCGATCTATTTTAAACTGAGGGGAGAAAAAAACGAGGAAAGAATTTCTCTAGGTGCACTTATGTAAGTCAAATATGCCTGAATATTTAAAGCCATGCTTGTCAAATATGCTGTAAATATTTGAGACCTTGGGGTCAATTTATTATTGTCCTAATTGAGCCAATTCACCCTGTTTCCACGCAAGCCTTTAGGCTTGCCGGAAACAGGAGTTAAGAAGCAGCGGTCCGCCAGACTTTAATAAATTGACCCCCTTGCCTGTACCTTATAACTTGCATTCTGTATGTATATCTTCTTATCCTCAATAAAAATGTAATAATAATAAAAATATATGCAGTAAAAACTGTATTGTGTAATTGCATTAAAAACCAGAAAAAAATCATATTTTATTAAAAAAATTAAAAATTACACAGGAGAAAAACTATTTAAAGTGATATGAAACCCAATTTTTTTCTTTTGTGATTCGGATAGAGCAAGCAAATGACTTCTATTATCAATTTGTCTTCTCTTGGTATCTTTTGTTGAAATGCAATTACGTATGCATGGGAACCACCCCCTTTCTGGGACACTAAATGGCAGCAGTTTTACAAGAATGTTTTCCATTTGAAAGAGCACTAGGGGGCAGTACTATTTCCTGCCATGTAGTGCTCTAGATACCAGAGGTATCTCTTCAACACAGAATCATGGGAATTAAGCAAATTTTATAATAGAAGTAAATTGGAAATTTTTTTTAAATTTTCTGCTCTGTCAAAATCACAAAAGAACATTATTGTGTTTCATATCCCTTTAAGTGCATTGTTTTTATTATTGTAAAATGAGTTTCCCTGCCTCTGCTAGTGGGCTGAAAAGGGGTGATCTACAAGCATACCCCAAATTTCTATGAGAGGTGTTGCACATTCTCTAAACATTTCCCTTCTGTAGAACTAACAGTTTTATGTTGCAAAATGAAAGGTGGCGCAATTGTGTCAAAATGCGTAAAACACGGAAAGCAGAGTCATCTCATTTCTATTGGCTGCAGGATTTAATTTTTAAAGTGCGTCCTCTGCTCCCTGCTAACACTGCCCACCCCAGCGAAGTTTCCCTTTCCTGCGAGGTCCATTACTTTATATGGGAGAAATCTTGCAACTGGCAGGGACGGCCCCTTTTTTTAAAAAAAATGCTCTGAAGGCAGCCTGTGAGCATCAATTGGTTTTTTTTCACGCCTGATCCAGCGAATGTTAGATAATCTAGCCCTTTAAAGGGACACTAAGTCAAAATCAAAATTGCATGATTCAGATAGATCAGCAATTTTAAACAACTTTTCAATTTACTTCCATTAACAAAATGTGCACAGCCTTTTTATAGCTACACTTTTTGAATTACCAGCTCCTACTGAGCATGTGCAAGAATTCACAGAATATACGTATATGCATTTGTGATTGGCTGATCGCTGTCACGTGATACAGGAGGAGGGGAAATATACATAACTTTGAAATGTCTTAGAAAAATATCTACTACTCATTTGAAGTTCAGACTAAGTGCTATTGCATTGTTTTGTTATCATGCATTTGTGTATTATGCAAATCTACTGTATTTAATAGCCTTTAAACATACACAGGTATAAAACACCTAGTTATATGCAGGCAACAGTGCAATAGTAACATAAGAACATTTTCTATTTGATTTTTAGGTCACTGCAGCATATCTACATATATTTTCCTTGACAATCATTGAAATAGTGTACTGTTCAGTTAAATACTTGATACCTTGCGACCCTACCTGCCTTAGCCACACACATATCTAATTTTGCATCACAAACCTCAGTTACTTTTTCAGTATGTCAGTGTAGTGTAGAGTTGCCACCTCACCCATGTGTTCCTGGACACTTATGAGTTACACAGGCTGCAGGGTGTGCAGGGAGGAACATGTATTGTCTTTTTTGGATAGCACTATTCATATGCACTATTCATATTCCTTCCTGCACAACCTGCAGCCTGTATAACTCATAAGTGTGCAGGAAAATATGGCTGAGGTTGCTCAGGTGGCAGTGTAGTGGTATCATGTATATTATTTAGTCTATTAGTTTAAACTTCTATTTACTCAGAGTGTAACAAAGCGTATACTGTTTAAGAAACAATTCATTGTAAGTTAACGGATTCCCTTTTGCTGTTTGAGTCATCTTTGTTTAAATTGAATGTAAACTTTGATGAAAATAATGAAATTAAAAACAGGGGCACTTTCATTCATCAAAGTTTACATTGCAGCAAATTTTACAAATATCTTCTTCTCCTGAAATGCAGAATCGCCGATCCCCCGCCTGCAGGTCCTCTGTACTTCATCAGCAATGATAAAACCGGCTTCCTCCAATCACGGCTTCCCCCCCAGGAGCGTCCATCTGGTGATTGATTGGAGGAAGTCGGTTTCATCATTGCTGTGTAAGTACAGCAGGAAGAAGCAGGCAGGGGATCAGCAATCCGGCGTTTCAGGAGAAGAAAGTATTTGTAAAATCCTCTGCAATGTAAACTTTGATGATTGAAAGTGCCCCTATGTTTAATAGTATTTTTAAAAACCATTTCATCAAACTTTACATTCACTTTAATCATGCTCAGAGCAGAGGCCCTGTATTACAGTTACCCTTGCTGTGACCTTTCTGCCCCCTCATCACTCTCAGACATTTCCTAAATTCTACTTACAGTTAAAAATATAAAACTCAGACAGGGTTCATCATAAGAGCAACTTCTGGCACAGGAGCGCCAAGGATTACATATGAGCTATTCTGGCCATAAGAGAATCTACTGTCTGCAGAGGCAGCTCAGGAAAATCTTGTAAACTTCACTACTAGGACATTTAATGCAGTTAATAGCTATACACACGTGCAGACTAATACAACCCAGTAGCTGTGTCTGTACTCATGCATATAAATACACACATGGGCTTATATACTAAACTTTTTATTGAGTTATGAATTTTTCTTCTGAAGTCAAATTACTTAAAGGGGCATAAATATACAACAAGAGAATGCGCTAATGTGTTACAGTGATTTATTATTGCACTATTGCTTGTGTTTAGCTCCTTTGCAGCACCAGGGCTACTGCGCCTACCTAGGTATGCTTTTCAGCTAACTATTGCAAAAGAATTAATTATATTTTATAACAGAAGTAAATTTAAAAACAAATCTCTTGACATTCATTGTTCAAGCAGAAGATGCAATGTTGTTCAAACTCAAAAAACAAAGGGGATAAATAAAGCTCTATATGAACAGATACCTGTAAATACATGGATGTGTACACAGATACAAGTTGCATAGCTTACTGACAAATATAAATAAATAGCGCACCTCAAGCCCGCTGCCTAGGAGTTACATTTGGCTACAAAATGTCCTTCACCCCCAACATCCAATTGCTCTCCTCACCCTGCCGCAATCACCTATGCAATATCTACCAAATGTGTCAAAGCCCTCACCAACATCACTCTCCACTACCTGTCCTCACTAATCAACAAATATACTCCTGCCTGCCCCCTAAGGTCCAACAATGACCTGCTCCTTGCATCTTCTATCATCACCTCTTCCCTTGCTAGACTGCAGGACTTCTCTCTTGCAGCACCAACCCCCTTGAACGCACGTCCTCGAGCTGTCAGACTTTCCCCCTAATCTACCTTCTTCTAAACGCTCCCTAAAGACATTTTTGTTCAAGGAAACCTACCACCTAGCTCAGTAACAAATTAATTCCACTTACCTAATAATTGCCCTCATCCAACTCTGTACTAACATTATCCTCACCCTTGCAGTCCCCACCTCCTGTGTCTCACCCTCCTACCCGTCTAGATTTAATTTCCAATGTGAATAGGGCCCTCAATTCCTCTTGTATTTGTTTGCTAAATGTTGTATCATCATTGTACTTTTATACCTATAGACAGCGCTGCTGAATTTGTTGGCGCTTTATAAATAAAGTATAATAATAATAATAATAATAAATAAAACAATAGATAGATATGCGCGTGAGCACCAGCTAGATTGTGTTTTGTAAAACATTTGTGGTTAACCCCTAGTGTACTTTGCACATAGTTTGCTCTGCATGTGTCAGTGGAGCTGTACCCAGTTTATTCTTAGAGTACTGCCCTGGTCATGCTCATCTAGTCCAGCCTGTGAGTGTAGTACATTCTTGTGTTGTGCTGGAGTTTAGAACAAGCAGTGCCCTCACTTTTTTAGTTCTTGACTCCCTGTAGACTGACTAATGATTTATTGTAGTCTGTGAATTTATCTCAATAGGTAAACGGGATTCAGATAGAGTGTGCAATAAAACAAATATCTAATTTACTCCTATTATAAAACTGGTGTCATTCTCTTGGTAGTTTTTGTTGAAGAACATAGCTTGTTTGGCTCAGGAGCATACATGTCTGGTGCTCTATATGACATGAGTTTTACACAATGCTTTTTGTAATGTTATACACTTTTGAGCACTAGATGGCAGTATTGTTTGTACAATGTATATAACATTAAACATGTGAACTCTCTTAAGCCTAAATAGGTATGCTCTTTAACAAAGGATGCCAAATGAAGGAAGATTTGATAGTAGAAGTAAATTGAGACGTTTCATAACCCACTGCTGATTTATGGGTCTTTACTTTCCATTTACTCTTCCGTTACTTGATATAATAGGTAAATATTGAATTTATAGATTGATTTAGATAAAACTATTCTTTAGCCGTACCTATAGGAATGTTTTTTTATGTATACATTTTGTAATAACTAATGGCTAGATTACGAGTTGTGCGTTAGGCTTAAAAAGCAGCGTTAATAGATCCTAACGCTGCTTTTTAACGCCTGCTGGTATTACGAGTCTTGCAGGTACAGGTGTACCGCTCACTTTTTTGGCCAGACTTGGAAATACCGCAAATCCACTTACGTAGTTTGCATATCCTTTTTTTTTCAATGGGACTTGCATAGCGCCGGTATTACGAGTCTGCCAAAAAGTGAGCGGTAGACCCTCTCCTGTCAAGCCTGATACCGCATTTTAAAGTCAGTAGTTAAGAGTTTTACACTACAACGCTGTAGCATCAAACTCTTAACTAAAGTGCTAAAAAGTACACTAACACCCATAAACTACCTATTAACCCCTAAACTGAGACCCTCCCGCATCGCAAACACTAAAAAAATGTTACAATATAACTAATAGTTACATTGTAGCTAGCTTAGGGTTTATTTTTATTTTACAGGCAAGTTTGTATTTATTTTAACTAGGTAGAATAGTTATTAAATAGTTATTAACTATTTAATAACTACCTAGCTAAAATAAAGACAAAAGTACCTGTAAAATAAAACATAACCTAAGTTACAATAACACATAACACTACAATATAATTAAATTAATTCCCTAAATTAAATACAATTAAATAAAATTAGCTAAAGTACAACCCCCCCCACTAAATTGCGATAAAATAATAAACAAATTACAAGATTTTTAAACTAATTACACCTAATCTAATCCCACTATCAAAATAATAAAGCCCCCCCCAAAATAAAAAAAGCCCTACCCTACACTAAATTACAAATAGCCCTTAAAATGGCCTTTTGTGGGGCATTGCCCCAAAGTAATCAGCTCTTTTACCTGTAAAAAAAAATTACAAATCCCCCCCAACATTAAAACCCACACAACCAACCCTACTCTAAAACCCACCCAATACCCCCTTAAAAAACCTAACACTAACCCCTTGAAGATCACCTTACCGGGAGAAGTCTTCATCCAACCGGGCCGAAGTCCTCAACGAAGTCGGGAGAAGTCTTCATCCAAGCCGGACGAAGTGGTCCTCCAGACGGGCAGAAGTCTTCATCCAGACGGCATCTTCTATCTTCATCCATCCGGCGCGGAGCGGGTCCATCTTCAAGACATCCGGCGCGGAGCATCCTCTTCATCCGACGGCTAACACTGAATGAAAGTTCCTTTAAATTACGTCATCCAAGATGGCGTCCTTTCAATTCCGATTGGCTGATAGAATTCTATCAGCCAATCGGAATTAAGGTAGAAAAAATCCTATTGGCTGATGCAATCAGGCAATAGGATTGAAGTTCAATCCTATTGGCTGATCCAATCAGCCAATAGGATTGAGCTGGCATTCTATTGGCTGTACTTTAGCTAATTTTATTTAATTGTATTTAATTTAGGGAATTCATTTATTTTATTTTATTATATTGTAGTGTTGGGTGTTATTGTAACTTAGGTTAGGTTTTATTTTGCAGGTACTTTGTCTTTATTTTAGCTAGGTAGTTATTAAATAGTTAATAACTATTTAATAACTATTCTACCTAGTTAAAATAAATACAAACTTGCCTGTAAAATAAAAATAAACCCTAAGATAGCTACAATGTAACTATTAGTTATATTGTAGCTAGCTTATGGTTTATTTTATAGGTAAGTATTTAGTTTTAAATAGGAATTATTTAGTTAATGATAGGAATTTTATTTAGATTTATTTAAATTATATTTAAGTTAGGGAGGGTTAGGGTTATACTTAGGTTTAGGGGTTAATAAATTTACAATAGTGGCTGCGATGTTGGGAGCGGCAGATTAGGGGTTAATAAATATAATGTAGGTGTCGGCTATGTCAGGGGCAGCAGATTAGGGGTTAATAAGTGTAAGATTAGGGGTGTTTAGACTCGGGGTTCATGTTAGGGTGTTAGATGTAAACATAAATTTTATTTCCCCATAGGAATCAATGGGGCTGCGTTAAGGAATTTTACGCTGCTTTTTTGCAGGTGTAAGACTTTTTTTCAGCCGGCTCTCCCCGTTGATTCCTATGGGGAAATCGTGCACAAGCACGTTACACCAGCTCACCGCTAACGTAAACAGCGCTGGTATTGGAGTGCGGTAATGAGCAAAATTTTGCTCAACGCTCACTTCTTGTCTGGTTTGTAAAAACTCGTAATACCAGCGCTGTCTGTAAGTGAGCAGTGAGCATAAACTGCTCGTTAGCACCGCACAGCCTCTAACGCAAAACTCGTAATCTAGGTGTAATATTTTACATTTTATTAATTAAATATTAAGACTTTTATTTGTGGTTGAATACTTTGTTGTAGTTTGTTCATTATTAGTAGTTAAGTGATAAAGGATGTTACTATTTTGTTAATATGAAACTATATTCATAACATAACAGTGTCCTTTTATATCTTGTTAGGTAACTTTTTCATTGCTAAAAACATGGTTGTGAAAATTGGGGACCTGGGATTGGCTACAACTGTGGACCAGTCTGAAAAAAGACCAGGGTAAGATGTGAACCATTTCCTCTAATAAAATGTAATTTAATGGGTTAAGAGCAGTGACTGTTATTTTTATTCAAAAGTAAATCCAAGCAATCCACATGCATAAAAATAATAAACTTTAGTTAAAAAAGGCAGACTTCATACAAAAGGGGAGAAAGGGTGCAAAAGTCTTACCGGTTTCGGTCCACAGACCGTAGTTATAGACATGACTACGGTCTATGGATCAAAACCAGTGTGGCATGGTGGCAGCGAGTGGATCATCTCCTCACCGTGTGATACCTGAACAGGTGGGTTAAGACTTCATTTATGGGTGCAACTTTACAGAAGACATGTCGGTGAGTCGGGGGACTTTTTGCCGATCTTGGCAGACTTGCTTTGACCAGAAGTGTTTTGTCCTTGTACATGTCTGGAACCTGTTTACACGATACTGCTGTCTGGGCATAAGAACTACAACACAGGGGTAGGAGAGGTTGTGACCTCAATCCCCTTAGCCTCATTTTGGTTCTATCCAGTTTTTAACTTACTTTATCCCACTACATGTTGCGATTTGTAATGGCTCATTTACATGCAGGTTAATATTCCACTAGCCTGTATGGTTCTAGTTTTCATTGTTTTGTTTTTATTATTCTAGTGTTATTTGTGGAACTCCCAACTACCTGTCCCCGGAAGTTCTTGCCAAGAATGGACATTCCTTTAAATCTGACATCTGGGCTCTTGGATGCATAATGTAAGAAACAGATAATTAAAAGCAGTTTATATTAATCAGAAAGCCATCTTTAAATTTACTGCAGATTAGTAACAGATCACAGGGAATGTTCAATGCATTGTTAATTGCCTTTACATTTTACAGGAGTCTGATAATGTCTCGTACAGAGTTGTCCTTTGCTTTTTATCTGCTCCTATCTTTTGCCAAATTTGTTGGTTTGCTTAAAGGGACGTTAAACACTTTGAGATGGTAATATAAAATTATACATTGTATATATATATAAAAAAACTCTGCAATATACTTTCATTATTTTATTTGTCCCCTTTTCCTGTAATTCCATTCTGAAATTGTGAGTTTTTCAGTTCCTGTTATAAATGGAAGTGCAGAACAATTGTATTCCACACAGCCATTGGCTGAACACTCTAGTGACCTATTTATAACTGTCCCAAAATGACCAAAGCAGAGAAGGTAACCTAAGTTACAACATGGTAGCTCCCATTGTTTTAAAGACACCAAAACATTACACTTATTTTGTCAATATTTAAACAACTAATTAAACTTTAAAAAAATACATCTACATGTTATTCTAAGACTAATCTTCTCTTTGAGTGCATCATTCTATCTAGCATTTGTTTAGTGTTGAATGTCCCTTTAATGCTTATGTTTAAACCCCAGATTTACTCTGCAGTATTATGAGTTAGATAACATGCTATATCCCAAGCTGCACAATTAGTTGACTTTATAAATAACCATGTGACTGTGGTCCCTCATCCTCTACCAGTCTCCATTTGCAATGCACAGAAATCCCATAATCAATTCATCCATGAAACCTATATGTCAATTTAGGTGCTAATTGTGTCACAGGCTATTTACACGTAGGAACAGCAGTTCTTTGCAGCTCAAAAGCAATACTTTAACAATATATTCAATCCCTTAGTGGGGGTTAAACACAGTTGCATAGTCGCTAGTGCCAAAATTACACATTCTAATTAAAGCAGGCTTTTTTCCCACTTTAAAGTTTTTTTTAATTATGTATGGTCCTGAGTCTGCAGATATATGCGGCTAGATTACGAGTCTTGCGTTAGGCTTAAAAAGCAGCGTTGGCTGGTACCGCATTTAAAAGTCAGTAGTTAAGAGTTTTATGGTACAACGCCGTAGCATAAAACTCTTAACTAAAGTGCTAAAAAGTACACTAACACTCATAAACTACCTATTAACCCCTAAACCGAGGCCCTCCCGCATCGCAAACACAAAAATAAATATTTTAACCCCTAATCTGCCGAACCGGACATCGCCGCCACTATAATAAATACATTAACCCCTAAACCGCCGCACTCCCGCATCGCAAACACTAGTTAAATATTATTAACCCCTAATCTGCCGGCCCTAACATCGCTGCCACCTACCTACATTTATTAACCCCTAATCTGCCGCCCCCAACGTCGCCACCACTATAATAAAGTTATTAACCCCTAAACCTAAGTCTAACCCTAACCCTAACCCCACCTAACTTAAATATAATTTAAATAAATCTAAATAAAATTACTACAATTAACTAAATAATTCCTATTTAAAACTAAATACTTACCTATAAAATAAACCCTAAGCTAGCTACAATATAACTAATAGTTACATTGTAGCTATCTTAGGGTTTATTTTTATTTTACAGGCAACTTTGTATTTATTTTAACTAGGTAGAATAGTTATTAAATAATTATTAACTATTTATCAACTACCTAGCTAAAATAAAGACAAATTTACCTGTAAAATAAAACCTAACCTAAGTTACAATTACACCTAACACTACACTACAATTAAATGAATTACCTAAATTAAATACAATTAATTACAATTAATTACAATTAAATACAATTAAATACAATTATCTAAAGTACAAAAAAACACTAAATTACAGAAAATAATAAACAAATTACAAGATTTTTAAACTAATTACACCTAATCTAATCCCCCTAACAAACAAAAAAAGCCCCCTCAAAATAAAAAAGCCCTACCCTACACTAAATTACAAATAGCCCTTAAAAGGGCCTTTTGTGGGGCATTGCCCCAAAGTAATCAGCTCTTTTACCTGAAAAAAAATTACAATTCCCCCCTCCAACATTAAAACCCACCACCCACACAACCAACCCTACTCTAAAACCCACCCATCCCCCCTTAAAAAACTTAACACTAACCCCCTGAAGGTCACCTTACCGGGAGACGTCTTCACCCAACCGGGCCAAAGTCCTCAACGAAGCCGGGCAAAGTCTTCATCCAAGCCGGGCGAAGTGGTCCTCCAGATGGGCAGAAGTCTTCATCCAGACGGTTCCTTTAAATGACGTCATCCAAGATGGCGTCCCTTCAATTCCGATTGGCTGATAGAATTCTATCAGCCAATCGGAATTAAGGTAGAAAAAATCCTATTGGCTGATGCAATCAGCCAATAGGATTGAAGTTCAATCCTATTGGCTGATTAGGGGTTAATAATATAATGTAGGTGTCGGCGATGTCGGGGGTGGCAGATTAGGGGTTAATAAGTGTAAGATTAGGGGTGTTTAGACTCGGGGTTCATGTTAGGGTGTTAGATGTAGACATAAAAAGTATTTCCCCATAGGAATCAATGGGGCTGCGTTAGTAGCTTTATGCTGCTTTTTTGCAGGTGTTAGGTTTTATTTCAGCCATCTCTCCCCGTTGATTCCTATGGGGAAATTGTGCACAAGCACGTTTTACCAGCTCTCCGCTAACGTAAGCAGCGCTGGTATTGAGGTGAGATGTGGACCTAAATTTTGTTCTACGCTCACTTTTTTGCGGTTAACGTTGGGTTTTTTAAAAACCCGTAATACCAGCGCTGTCTGTAAGTGAGCGGTGAGCATAAACTGCTCGTTAGCGCCGCACCCCTATTAACACAAAACTCGTAATCTAGGCCATAGCTTTGTGGCATTTGTTCGAGCATGAGCAAAGTATTAATAAAATATAGCTCATTAAGGCCTAGATTGCGAGTGCTGCGCTAACTGTTGTGCACGAGCAAAAAAGGGTGCATGTCGGAAGTAGCACACATATTACAAGTTGAGCGCAATCGAATTTAACACGTGTTGGTATAGCGCAACTTAAGACCAATGGTTAACTTTTACGCTTGACTAAGACATTGCATACGTTACACACAAATAGACATATATAGAAGTGCATTGGAGACCGTTGCAGTCAAGTAGCGGCAAACATATAAAATAATATTTTTTTATGCAATATTCATATTTATTAAAGTGTTTATGTATTTACTGTAAATTTTTCACATTCCAATGTTCTTCACATAGGGGAATATGTTCTAAGTATTTTTAAATAGATATTCCTAAATCTATCTTTATATACAGTATATATATATATATATATATATATATATATATGATATATCTGACTCATGAAATAACTTTAAAAGTGTCTCAGTGCATGATACCTTGCACATCAAACATGAACTGCTTAGCAACACAGAAAAATAATAATTGCAACTATAGTACTTATGAAACATAATTATTAAATTGGTTGTATTAATGTAGCCACCAATCAGCAAGCGCTACCCAAGGTCTGAACCAAAAATGGGCCGGCTCCAAAGCTTACATTCATGCTTTTTCAAATAAAGATACAAAGAGAATGAAGAACATGTGATAATAGGAGTAAATTAGTCATTTGCTTAAAATTGCATGCTCTGTTTGAATCATTAAAGAAAACCATTTGGGCTTCATGTCCCTTTAAACTCTCATGGTTTGGATAGAGCATGCACTTTAAACAGCTTTACCGTTTTCTTCTATTATCAAATTTGCTTTGCTCCCTTGGTAGGCTTTGATTACTACTGCTATAGAGTGCTAATGACATGCACGCTCCTGAGCTCCAGAGAACCTACTTCAGTTTACTATTCAACAAAGGATACAATGCAAATGAGGACAGATGTTTAATGCTACACAATCTATCTAAATCATGAAAGTTTAAATTTGCCTTTACTGTCCATTTAACTGTTGCTCAAAATGTTATAAAAGTTTTTCCGATATATTGTATATTAAAGGGAAATGAAACCTAATTTTTTTCTTTCAAGATTCAGATTTAGAATACAATTTAAAAAAAAGTTTCCAATTGAATTTTATTTTTAAATGTGCTTTGTTTTCTTGTTATTCTTTGTAGAAGAGGTATCTAGGTAGGTAGTGTGCACGTCTGGAGCACTACATGACAGGAAATAGTGCTGCCATCTAGTGCTCTTGCTAATGTATAACATTTTTGCAAAACTGCTGCCATATAGTGCTGCAGACACGTGCACACTCCTAAGCTTACCTTCCTGCTTTTAAACAAAGAATAACAAGAAATCAAAGAAAATTTGACAATAGAAGTAAATTGGAAAGTTGTTTAAAAATGTATGTTTTATTTGAATCATGAAAGAAAAAAGTGGGTTTCATGTCTCTTTAATTTAATCGAATGTTTTTTGGATCTAGGTGATGATGGCTAACCTTGGCACCTCAGATGTTTTGTAACTACATTTCCCATGATGCTTAACTGGTCTGCAGAGTTCCTAAGCATCATGGGAAATATAGTTCTGAAACATCTAGGTTTGCCAAGGTTAGCCATCACTCTCTGTAGATTGTATTTGTTTTGTACTGGTATACGGTTTGCTTTTGAAATATATATATTTATATATACGGTATATATATATATATATACTGAATATTATTACATTGTATATTATGATAAAATGAGTTTACTGGCCCTGTTACAGAAAGAGAAGTGATATTTGCATAAGAATCCCCAAAAGTTTGGCTAATTAACAATACCTTAGCTGCCGTGAGACACGTGCCTTATCTTATTAGCTGTGAAACATATTTATCAGGACTTCAATAAAAATGAGAATCTTGATTTAAAGGGACACTGAACCCAATTTTTTTATTTTGTGATTCAGATAGAGCATACAATTTTAAGCAACTTTCTAATTTACTTCTATTATCACATTTTCTTCATTCTCTTGGTATCTTTATTTGAAATGCAAGAATGTAAGTTTAGATGCTGATTGGTGGATAAATTCATCCACCAATAAAAAAGTGGTGTTCAGAGTTCTGAAACAAAAAAAAACTTAGTTGCCTTCTTTTTCAAATAAAGATTGCAAGATAATGAAGAAAAATTGATAAAAGGAGTAAATTACAAAGTTGCTTAAAATTGCATGCTCTATCTGAATCGCAAAATAAAAAAATTGGGTTCAGTGTCCCTTTAAGGGAAAATCAATCTTTGAATAAAACAGCTGACTAGGATCAATTAAAAACAAATTGAAAAAGCAGCTTGTTTGAGGTTATCATGTGTTATCATGTGTACCTGGTAAAAACAGAGGCATTATGACACCATCTGATTTATGTTTCTTTGTCATCAACTAAATGCATGACCGCTGCTTTGCTGGAGTTGGCTAAGCGAGAGCAGCATATGTATGTGTCTGGCAATCAGCAGCCACACCCGTTACAGGAACATCACAGCTCCGGCAGCAGGAGTGTAACCACTATGGGGGAATTAAACTAATAGTTAGACACAAGCATCTGCGCAATAATAAAATGATGATTAATGTTTAAAAAATGTTTTTTTGCCATATTTCTTTATATATAACGTTAGAGAGGGTCTGTTTATTAAACAGTTTTCTTATTGCACAAGAAATATAAAGTGACATTATGAACCATAGTGTAATCATATTTCTAGTGAAATTTTTTTTATTTTTTTTTTTTTATAATTATTGTGTAGGTACACGCTGCTGACAGGATACTCCCCTTTTAGGGCCCGATCACAGAAAGAGATGTATTATTTTATCCAAGAAGGTTTTTTTCCAGTGCCTATATACATATCCATAAATGCCAGGAAACTTATCATAGCATTACTTGCAAGCTGTCCGCTTGACCGGCCATGTTTGGAGGACATTTTTGGACATGACTTCTTCACTCAGGTGCAGATCTTGTTGTATTTATTGCACGTTTGTTCTCTGGAATCCCCCTTTTCTCTCATTTTATTATGTCTAATTGTACTGATTTTCAAAGCAGAGGCGAATTAAGACTACAGCAGACCCATAGCTGTTTGATTATTATTATTATCGGTTATTTGTAGAGCGCCAACAGATTCAGCAGCGCTAAGTTTGATATTTGTTTATAAAGAAGTATATATTTCTGTTTGATTTAAAACATTTTTTTACTAAAATGGAGGCAAACTTTACATTTTTATCCTACATTAAAATGTATGTATACAATAAGCATTACATAATGCCTCCAATTTCTTTAAGAAGTTGCCTTAAGCAGGGTTCTTTAAACTTTTTTTTTTTCTCAAGACCCAGTGCCTTGATACCACATACCTTTGCAACACAACAAGATATCTGCAATTTTTGGTAAAGTGACTAAAATGTGTGCATACTTTATACCGGATTATAGTCAGATTTTAAAGTGTTGTAATAGGTAATAACACACAGACACTTTTATACAACACACACACACACACACCACCCATTCTCCTACAACACACACACACCATGCACTCTCATACAACACAAACACACACCACACACACACACACTCTCCTACAACACACGTGCACACACACACCATGCACTCTCATACAACACACACACACCATGCACTCTTATACAACACAAACACACACACCACACACTCCTACAACACATACACGCACACCACACACACTCTCCTACAACACACACACCATGCACTCTCATACAACACAAACACACACACCACACACACACTCTCCTACAACACACAACATGCACTCTCATACAACACAAACACACACACACTTTCCTACCACATACACACAAGTCACGACCCAGTAGACATGGTGTTGCAACCCACTAATGGGTCCCAACCCGTAATTTAAAGGACCTTGGCCAAGAGTACCTTTGCTTACTCACCTAGGTGCATGCTCATCATGTAAATTCAGCTTTACAAACCCTTTACATCTTATTGATACAGATTTACTACACATTGACATTACACACAATTTTTAAAGCAGCCTTATGAAATTGTTTCTCCATATATTATAGAGTTGAAAATCTGCACAGCTAAAGCATGATACCAAATAAATACCCAGCATAGAAGGTGTAGAAAACTATCTTCCTTTAATAAAAATTAAATGTATAAATATCTTTACATTTATAAAAGAAACTTGCATTTAACTAAAATTAAACTTTGACTTATGTATGGTATGTTGTGATATTATATATTGACATTGTTAAAGGGACATGCATGATTCAGATAGAGCCTGCAATTTTAAACAACTTTCTAATGTACAGTACTTCTATTATCCAATTTTCTTTGTTCTCTTAGTATCTTTTAGTAAAAAACAGGGACTTGGATATTGAAGGCAGATAAGAGCCATAGGCCCAGCAAGTCTGCCCTATATTACCTAAAAGTATAAATCTATTTAGTTTGTAGTATAGCCTTATGCTTGTCCCAGGCATTTTTAAAGCCCCCACAGTGTTTGTCATTATTACCTCTTGAGGAAGTTTATTCCATAAATCAATCATTCTTTCTGTAAATAAGTGCTTCCTCAAATTTCTCATGAATCTACTACCCTTCAACTTGAGATCATGACCCCTTTCTTTTTATGTAAAATACCCACAGCCTCAGTTTTACTAAAACCTTTAATGTACTTGAACGTTGCTATCATATCACCTCTTTCCCTTCTCTCCTCTAAGCTATACATATTTAGGTCATTGAGCCTATCCTGGTAAGTTTTATTTTTTAGACCATGTACCATTTTGGTAGCCCTCCTTTGCACAGATTCAAGTTTGTTAATATCCTTCTGAAGATATGGCCTCCAGAACTGCACACAATTCTCAAGATGAGGCCTAACTAATTATCTATAAAGTGGCATAAGAACCTTACTATTTCTGCTGCAAATACCTCTACCAATACATCCAAGCATTCTGCTAGCCTTACTCGCTGCATTACTACATTGTTTACTAAGTTTTAAATCATCTGAAATAATAATTCCCAAGTCCTGTTCCTCGTCTGTAACAGTCAGTAAAGTGTCATTGAGTCTGTAATTAACATTTAGACTTTTCTTCCCTAAATGCATAATTTTACACTTTGCTGTGTTAAAAGGACATTCAAGTGAAAATTAAACTTTTATTATTCAGATAAAGTATGCCATTTTAAACAACTTTCCAATTTACTTCCATTATCAAAATGTGCACAGTCTTTTTATATTCAAACTTTTTGAGTCACCAGCTCCTACTGAGCATGTTCAAGAATAAATGTGTATGCGTTTGTGATTGGCTGATGGCTGTCACATGATACGTGTATGCATTTGTGATTGGCTGATGGTTGTCACATGGTACAGGGGGAGTGGAAATAGACATAACTTTTAAAATTGTCAGAAAAAAATCTACTACTCATTTGAAGTTCAGACTAAGTGCATTGTCTTGTTATCTTGCATTTGTTGATTATGAAAATCTACTGTGTTGACTGGCCCTTTTAAACTCTGGATCCCAGTCATTTCTCCAATCCTCCAATTGTTGTATATCACTTCTCATTTTATCTTCCCCCCTGGAACATCCACTCTGTTACAAATGTTTGTATAATCTGCAAACAGACATTCTTTCCACTGTAGCCCTTTGCTGATATCACAGATAAATATGTTAAACAAAACAGGCCCCAGAACTGACCCCTGAGGAACACCACTAGTAACAGCCCCCTCTGTTGAATGTCCTTAAGCCAGAATTCCACCCAGTTCACAATTTTTGAATCTAGACTATGGAGATACAGTTTGTGAATTAGTTTGTTGTGTGGGACGGTGTCAAATGCCTTGCTGAAATCTAGATATGCTACATCAACTGCTTCACCCTTGCCTAATACTTTTGTTACATAATCAAATAAGTCAATTAGATTAGTATGACATGATCTCCCTGAAGTAAAACCATGCTGATTTTGGTCCTCTAAATTGTTTGTCTTTATGTAAGTCATAATTATTTCTTTTAAGAGGCTTTCCATTAATTTCCCTACTAATTGGCCTGTAGTTGCCAGATTCTTCTCTACTGCCCTTTTTATGAAGAGGTATTACATTTGCTATTCTCCAATCATCTGGAACAGATCCTGTTAATAGTGACTGATTAAACAGATCAGTTAATGGGACAGTTAGCACTGACCAAAGTTCTTTTAAAAACCTTGAATGAATATTATCAGAACCCACTGACTTTGTATGATTTGTTTCTGATAATGCTAACAAAACCTCATCCTCTGTAAAAAGATTAGTGTTAAGCTTGTTTCTATTTTTCATAGCATCCCTTAATGTAGACATTGTATCTTTACAATCTTTTGTGAAAACAGAACAGAAGTAATCATTGAGACAGTCTGCAATTTGCTTATCTCCTTCTATTCTTCAACCATCAACTGTTTCAATTTTACTATTCCTGCCTTATTTTTTATTTTTTCACTGATATATCTTAAGAATGTTTTGTCCCCATGTTTTACTGACTGTGCTGTCTTCTCTTCTGCATGAGCTTTAACCTTCCTGAACAACTGCTTAGTCTCCATATTTTCATATAATCATCTAATTAATAATTTTGTGTGTGTCTGTAATTTTTATAAGCTATTTTTTTTTATCTTTACAGCATGTGCTTTCTTTTACTTTTACAGACATGTCTAATACAGTGTACGGTTGCATCTAAAATGGCACCTTTCACAAATTCCCACTGTTCTTGAACCCCTGTAATAAGAGTTTCCCTTTTAAATAGTTTTTTAGGTATTCTCCTATTAATGAAAAATCTGCCTTCCTTTAGTGTAAAACTTTTGTTTTAGTCTGGGTGGACAGTTTCTGCACATGAATACTAAAACAAACAGATTGATGATTACTGGATCCTAAGTTCTCACCTACAGACACATCTGAAACTGTATCACTGTTTGTAAGTAATAAATCTAATATAGCTTCCTTACGAGTTGCTTCCTTAACTAATTGCTCAAGTGATTCCCCTAGCAGAGATTCAAGAATATACCTGCTTCTAGCTGATCTATATCTGGCTAGAAGCAGAATATACCTGCTTCTAGCTGATCTATATCTGGCTAGAAGCAGAATATACCTGCTTCTAGCTGATCTATATCTGGCTAGAAGCAGAATAGACCTGCTTCTAGCTGGTCTATATCTGGCTAGAAGCAGAATAGACCTGCTTCTAGCTGGTCTATATCTGGCTAGAAGCAGAATATACCTGCTTCTAGCTGGTCTATATCTGGCTAGAAGCAGAATATACCTGCTTCTAGCTGGTCTATATCTGGCTAGAAGCAGAATATACCTGCTTCTAGCTAGTCTATATCTGGCTAGAAGCAGAATATACCTGCTTCTAGCTGGTCTATATCTGGCTAGAAGCAGAATATACCTGCTTCTAGCTGATCTATATCTGGCTAGAAGCAGAATATACCTGCTTCTAGCTGATCTATATCTGACTAGAAGCAGAATATACCTGCTTCTAGCTGATCTATATCTGGCTAGAAGCAGAATAGACCTGCTTCTAGCTGGTCTATATCTGGCTAGAAGCAGAATAGACCTGCTTCTAGCTGGTCTATATCTGGCTAGAAGCAGAATATACCTGCTTCTAGCTGATCTATATCTGGCTAGAAGCAGAATATACCTGCTTCTAGCTGGTCTATATCTGGCTAGAAGCAGAATATACGGTACCTGCTTCTAGCTGATCTATATCTGGCTAGAAGCAGAATATACCTGCTTCTAGCTGATCTATATCTGGCTAGAAGCAGAATATACCTGCTTCTAGCTTGTCTATATCTGGCAAATTAAAGTCCCCTAGTACTGTAACCTTACCCTTCATGGTCATCTTGGTTATTTATTCTAATAACATATTGTCCAGTTTTTCATCCTGCAATAGAGGCCTATATACAACCCCTATTCTAAAAACATTTTTATCTCCAATTTCCAAAGTCACCCAAATACTTTCCACCTCATCATTTGTTCCTACAATTTCAGTAACCTTTATATTTTCATTTACATACAAAGCAACTCCTCCACCTTTTTTTCCTACTCTGTTCTTTTTAAATAACCTGTATCCAGGTATGACTATGTCCCAGGCATGCAAATCATTGCGCCATGATTCTGTTATAGCTACTAAATCCAAGTTGTCCCTAGTCATTTATTGAAGTAAATTCAGGTAATTTATTTCCTAAGCTGCAAGCATTTGTGTTCATGGCACAAATCATTTTTCTACTAGACTTTCTAGTATTGTTACTTGGACTAACAGTTTTGGCATGCTGTGGGTTGGCAGGTGGATATATTAATGCTACCCCCCTTTATTAGTTTAAATGATTTCTAATAAAGCACTTGAACTCCTCTCCCAGATACTCTGTTCCTTTAAGATCCAAATGCAAGCCATCTCTCCTAAATAACCTAGTATCTTGTCAAACAGAGCTATAATGGCCAATAAAATAAAATCCTCGTTCCCTGCACCACCTATCTAACCAAGAATTAAATGTTGTTATCCGCTCCATGTTTCCTGCTTCCTGGCCATACGCAGGTAAAATAGCAGAAAATGATAGTTGATGCCACATTCTCTAAATGATGGCCTAGGTCACAAAACTCTTTCTGAACAGCAGCAACATGATTACTAGCAAGATCATTTGTTCCTAAATGAACAATCACATCTAACTCACTTCCCTTTCCTGCTGCCTTAACAATTCTCAAAATACAATTCTTATCCCTGTGAGCAGTAGCTCCTGGAAGACATCTAACCTCCCTTACTTTACTTTCACCTAAATTCACATTCCTCAATATAGAGTCACCCACTTACAGACTTAAAGGGATATTGTACACTAGATTATTTTTTTGCATAAATGTTTTGTAGATTATCCATTTATACAGCCCATCTGAGAGTGTTTTTGTAAAAATGTATAGTTTCCCTTATTTTGTAATAACATTGTGCTGATTTTCCGACTAACCAAGCCCCAAAGGTTTAGAGGTATACTGTTGTCTACAGATTCCTGTGGCTCCTATTTGTATAATCTGTCTTTTCAAATGCAGGGGAGGGAGGGGTGATTGTCTGCTGTTCCTGTTTTCCCAGCCCCTTTCCCTGGGTGTCCCGGCCTAACCTTATAAACAGTGCTAAACTGGGAGCATTTAAGTACGTTTTTAAAAGGTTTTATCCTGGATTTTTAGATCAGTATATCCACATATTCTTCTTCTTTATAGAAGTGTCTATTACATGCAGATATATGAAAATTGGTGTATACTGTCTTTTTAAGCTCAAAGGTATGCACATGTTTGGAGCACTATATGGCAGCAGTTTTACAAGAATATTATCCATTTGCAAGAGCACTAGATTGCAGCACTATTTCTTTCCATGTAGTGCTCCAGATACCTACCTAGGTATCTCTTCAACACAGAATATCATGGGAATGAAGCGAATTTGATAATAGAAGTACTGTAAATTGGAAACTTTCATTCTTAAAATGGTAAGTTCTGTCTGAATCACAAAAGAACATTTTGGGGTTTCATATCCCTTTAAGTTAATCACTCTCTTGTCCTCTCTTTCCTGTTTTGGTTTTATCAAATGTAGGTATAAGCATGACATATCAATAGATTAAATGGTTGTAACATAATATTTAAAACAATTGTGTTAGTAATATACGTGACTGCTTTTATAGGGTCATAAACATGCAATAGGAACATTATGTAATACGATATTGTTGTGATATTCTTTTTGTATTGTTTCTTTTCTATAGAGCAGCAATGCACTTCTGTTCCTGATGTGAACACAGGGCGGTGATTTGCAGTTATGCATACAGTTGTGCTCATAAGTTTACATACCCTGGCAGAATTATGATTTCTTGGCCATTTTACAGAGAATATGAATGATAACACAAAAAATTTTTCTTTCACTCATGGTTAGTGTTTGACTGAAGCCATTTATTACCAATCAACTGTGTTTACTCTTTTTAAATCATAATGAAAACAGAAACTACCAAATGACCCTGATCAAAAGTTTACATACCCTGCTGATTTTGGCCTGATAACATGCACACAAGCTGCCACAAAGGGGTTTGAATGGCTATTAAAGGTAACCATCCTCACCTGTGATCTGTTTTCTTGTATTTAGTGTGTGTATAAAAGGTCAATGCGTTTCTGGATTCCTGACAGACCCTTGTATCTTTCATAAAGTGCTGCACTAACGATTCTGGAGTCATGGGGAAAGCAAAATAATTGTAAAAGGATCTGCGGGAAAATGCAGTTGAACTGTATAAAACAGGAAAGGGATATAAAAAGATATCCAAGGACTTGAGAATGCAAATCAGCAGTGTCCAAACTCTAATAAAGAAGTGAAAAATGAGGGGTTCTGTTAAAACCAAACCACGATCAGGTAGACCAACAAAAATTTCAGCCACAACTGCCAGGAAAATTGTTCGGGATGCAAAGACAAACCCACTAATAACTTTAGGTGAAATACAGGAAATGTGGTGTGGCTGTTTCAAGATGCACAATAAGGAGGCACTTGAAGAAAGATGGGCTGCATGGTCGAGTCGCCAGAAGAAAGCAATTACTACGCAAATGCCACAAAGTATCCCGCTTACAATACGCCAAACAGCACAGAGACAAGCCTCAAACCTTCTGGCACATAAAGTCATAAAACCAAAATTTAGATTTTTGGCCCCAACCATAAACACTACATTTGGAGAGGAGTCAACAAGGCCTATGATGAAAGGTACACCATTCCTACTGTGAAACACGGAGGTGGATCGCTGATGTTTTGGGGATGTGTGGGCTACAAAGGCACAGGAAATTTGGTCAGAATTAATGGCAAGATGAATGCAGTATGTTATCAAACAGAACGCCTCATTTTCCACTTCTTGATTAGAGTATGAACACTGCTGATTTGCATTCTCAATTCCTTGGATATCTTTTTATATCCCTTTCCTGTTTTATACAGTTCAACTACCTTTTTCCCACAGATCCTTTGACAATTCTTTTTCTTTCCCCATGACTTGGAATCCAGAAACGTCAGTGCAGCACTGGATGAAAGATGCAAGGGTCTGTCAGGAGTCCAGAAACTCATTGACCTATACACACACACTATTTACAAGCAAACAGATCACAGGTGAGGATGGTTACCTTTAATAGCCATTCAAACCCCTTTGTGTCAACTTGTGTGCATGTTATCAGGCCAAAATCACCAGGTATGTAAACTTTTGATCAGGGTCATTTGGGTAGTTTCTGTTGTCATTATGATTTAAGTAAACATAGTTGATTGTTAATAAATGGCTTTAGCCAAACACTAACCATGAGTGAAAGAAAAGTATTTGTGTTATCATTCATATTCTCTGAAAAATGGCCAAGAAATCATTAATTCTGCCAGGGTATGTAAACTTATGGGCACAACTGTATGTGCTGTCTGTGAATGGCTCAACATCCCATGTTCAGCTCAGGATTACTAGTGCAGTGCTGCTCCATAGCTAACTTAACTATGTATTTATCCTTTTGCAGGAATAAACATACAGGTAAAGACAAACATAGGTGCATAAAGAAAATGCTCTAACACATTAGCATGTCACATTAACACTTTCTGTGATGAGATTTTTATTTTTTAGTGACATTTTTTCTGCAGGTCATTTTGAAATGAAATTTTAAATTAGGCAGTTACACTAAAGTATCAGCTCAATTGCAATGTGATAATTAACTGGATAATAAAGCAATTGTTAAAGTTTTATAATATATTGCAGTTGAGAATTGCATTGCAAATTAGCTGCAGAGAAAAGGCATTTTGTTAAGTGTTTAAAATGTCTGTTGAATAAATGTGTTCCTTTTCTAACATCACATAATTATAAGTTAAAATGGTAGTCATAAAAATGTGCTCACAAGAACGTCTTACATTCAGGAGTCACAGTTTTTCTGACCGGAAAGGCTAGGGGGCGGGGTTGAAAAAATCCCTTATAGCCATGCTGCTTCTTGCAGTGCTGATCTTTATGTGACTGTTCTTTTCAAACAGCTCTTCGATCTAGCTGCACTGTGTTAAAGAAAACTTACACAGTGCAGCCAGAGCATAGCGCTGTTTGAAGAGAAGAGCCTGATGTGGAGCACCACAGCAAAGCTAAAGCGCTAACCGTTCCTGCATGTGTCCCCTTCTTTCTGCAGACATGCTGCATTTTCTGTGATTACATCTTAGATTACAGCATGTTCTGCCTTGGGGAATAACAGTATGTTAACATGCTTTAACAAACTGTTTGTTTAGTGTGTTATATGTAAAAAAAAAATGGATGCCATATTAAATCCAGATGCAAACGCTTTACCTTTATATTGTAAAGGTTATAAACAAAACTTTATACAGATTAAGTAATGTCCGAGATAAATGGCAATTTTTTGCAATTAGATAACTAGCAAAATAATTTCATACCTGTGTTTAAATATGCACACTTCATTTTATTTATTAAAATGTGACAGTCAGTACTCATGTAAGATCACAAGGATTATTAACTGTTTTTAGGGATTCACACCAGAGACACTGTCTTCAGCCACTTGCCGCACTGCTCCGACCTTCACATTTTCCAACCACCTCACCAGATTCTTCAGAAAAGCAGCTAAGGTGCTATATACTGGAGTATTTCAGAAGCCTTTCTGCTCAGGTATAGAACTCCTGCTCCGCTCTGTGAGAATGATCATTGGTTAAAATTACAGTGGGGTACCATATTGGCAATGTATTTAAAAGAATGCTTTCCAGGCACTAGAAATATTTTATTTATTTTTTTCCAAGAAAAGTTTTTTAAAACTCAATCTTTTAAACATATTATCAAATAAATACAAATGTATTGAAAATGTAGTAATACACATTAACCATAAGGTTATTTATTATTTCAGATTGTTCTTGGACTGGGGAGCATAGAAATTCAATCATTGTATCCCCAGAGAGTCCGGAGTCCCAGAATGCAGATATTCTCTGTAGGGTAGGTATATGAGATAACGGGAATGCTGCAAGGGTTTAGTTATGTAGTTATTTTCTCACAGCTTTTTTTCTCAGGCAGCAGAAACAAACCAACCAGCTAAGTCTTATGTTGATTCGTTGAAAATTCTCATGGAAGGAAAAATGAACAACAGGAGCAGGTCTGCTACCCAGAGTGAGCGTCACTTTTATAAATGTGATAACATTGATAACAAACGGCTAGATTACGAGTTGTGCATTAAGGTAAAAAAACAGCGTTAAGAGGTCCTAACGCTGCTTTTTTACACCCACTGGTATTACGAGTCTTGAAGGTTTAGGGGCACCGCACACTTCTTTGGCCTTAACGCAAAACGACTTACGCAAACTTTGTAAAGTCTTTTTCTATGGGACTTCCATAGCGCTGGTATTACGAGTCTGTCCTGGGAGGCCAAAAAGTGAGCGGTACACCCTCTACCTCCAAGAGTCCTAACGCATTTAAAAGTCAGTAGTTATGAGTTTTATGCTATAACGCCGTAACATAAAACTTATAACTAAAGTGCTAAAAAGTACACTAACACCCATAAACTACCTATTAACCCCTAAACCTAGGCCCTCCTGCATTGCAAACACTATAATAACATTTTTAACCACTAATCTGCCACTCCAGACACCACCGCCACCTACATTATATTTATTAACCCCTAATCTGCCGCCCCACCTACCTACATTTATTAACCCCTAATCTGCCGCCCCAACGTCGCCACCACTATAATAAACATATTAACCCCTAAACCGCCGCACTCCCGCCTTGCAAACATTAGTTAAATATTATTAACCCCTAATCTGCCGTCCCTAACATCACCGCCACCTACCTACATTTATTAACCCTAATCTGCCACCCCCAACTTCGCCGCCACTATACTAAATGTATTAACCCCTAAACTTAAGTCTAACCCTAACACCCCCTAATTGAAATATAATTAAAATAAATCTAAATAAAATTTCTATAATTAACTACATTATTCCTATTTAAAACTAAATACCTATAAAATAAATCCTAAGCTAGCTACAATATTACTAATAGTTACATTGTAGCTAGCTTAGGGTTTATTTTTATTTTACAGGCAAGTTTGTATTTATTTTAACTAGGTACAATAGTTATTAAATAGTTATTAACTATTTAATAACTACCTAACTAAAATAAATACAAAAGTACCTGTAAAATAAAATCTAACTATAATTAAAGGGACAGTCTAGTATAAATTAAACTTTCATTATTCAGATAGGACTTTTCATTTTAATCAACTTTCCAATTTACTTTTATAATCAAATTTGCTTTTTTTCTCTTGATATTCTTAGTTTAAACTAAACATAGGTAGACTCATATGCTAATTTTTAAGCCTTTAAGGGCTGCCTCTTGCCACATGCTTTTTAAATCTCTTTTCAACACAAAGAGACAGAAAGTACACGTGGGCCATATAGATAACACTGTGTTCAGGCACAGAGGGTTATTTAAGATCTAGCACAAAACAATGCTAAAGTTAAGACAATAGAAAATAACAAGTCACAGTCATGTGATCAGGGGGCTGGAAGAAGGTTCCTAGATAAAAGGTAATCACAGAGGTAAAAAGTATATTAATATAACTGTGTTGGTTTTGCAAAACTGGGGAATGGGTAATAAAGGGATTATCTATCTTTTAAAACAATAACAGTTCTATGGTAGACTGTCCCTTTAAATAAATTTACTAAATTAAATACAATTAAATAAATTAAATTAAATTAGCTAAAGTACAAAAAAAACAAAACACTAAATTACAGAAAATAATAAACAAATTACAGATATTTAAACTAATTACACCTAATCTAATAGTGCTATCAAAATAAAAAAAGCCCCCCCAAAATAAAAAAAAACCCTAGCCTAAACTAAACTACCAATAGCCCTTAAAAGAGCCTTTTGCGGGGCATTGCCCCAAATTAATCAGCTCTTTTACATGTAAAAAAAAATACGAACAACCCCCCAAAAGTAAAACCCACCAACCACACAAACAACGCCCTAAATAAAATACTAACTAAAAAAACCTAAGCTCCCCATTGCCCTGAAAAGGGAATTTGGATGGTCATTGCCCTTAAAAGGGCAGTTAACTCTTTTGCAGGCCCAAAGTCCCTAACCTAAAAATAAAACCCACCCAATACACCCTTAAAAAAAACTAACACTAACCCCCTGAAGATCGACTTACAGTTCTGAATATCCGACATCCATCCTCAAGGAAGCTACAGAAGTCTTCATCCAACCGGGCCGAAGTCCTCAACGAAGCCGGGAGAAGTCTTCATCCAAGCCGGGCAAAGTGGTCCTCCAGACGGGCAGAAGTCTTCATCCTGATGGCATCTTCTCTCTTCATCCATCGGGTCCATCTTAGATAGTATTTTATTTGGGGGGTTGTTTGTGTGGGTGGTGGGTTTTACTGTTGGGGGGGTTGTTTGTATTTTTTTTACAGGTAAAAGAGCTGATTACTTTGGGGCAATGCCCCACAAAAGGCCCTTTTAAGGGCTATTGATAGTTTAGTTTAGGCTAGGGTTTTTTTTTTTTATTTTGATAGGGCTATTAGATTAGGTGTAATTAGTTTAAATATCTGTAATTTGTTTATTATTTTCTGTAATTTAGTGTTTGTTTACTTTAATTTAGTGTTTGTGTACTTTAGCTAATTTAATTTAATTTAGGTAATTGTATTTAATTTAGTTAATTTATTTAATTATAGTGTAGTGTTAGGTGTTATTGTAACTTAGGTTAGGTTTTATTTTACAGGTACTTTTGTATTTATTTTAGCTAGGTAGTTATTAAATAGTTAATAACTATTTAATAACTATTGTACCTAGTTAAAATAAATACAAACTTGCCTGTAAAATAAAAATAAACCCTAAGCTAGCTACAATGTAACTATTAGTTATATTGTAGCTTGCTTAGGGTTTATTTTTTAGGTAAGTATTTAGTTTTAAATAGGAATAATGTAGTTAATTATAGTAATTTTATTTAGATTTATTTTAATTATATTCCAATTAGGGGGTGTTAGGGTTAGACTTAGGTTTAGGGGTTAATAAATATAATGTAGGTGGCGGCGATGTTGGGGGCAGCAGATAAGTATAATGTAGGTGGCGGCAGTGTCCTGAGCGGCAGATTAGGGTTTAATAAATATAATGCAGCTGTCGACAATGTCAGGGGCGGCAGATTAGCGATTAATAAGTGTAAGATTAGGGGTGTTTAGACTCGGGGTTCATATTAGGGTGTTAGGTGTAGACATAAAATGTGTTTCCCCATAGGAATCAATGGGGCTGCGTTACTGAGTTTTACGCTGCTTTCTTGCAGGTGTTAGACTTTTTCTCAGCCGGCTCTCCCCGTTGATTCCTATGGGGAAATTGTGCACAAGCACGTACGACCAGCTCACCGCTGACTGGTATTGGAGTGCGGAAATGAGCAAAATTTTGCTCAATGCTCACTTCTTACCATTTATCGGCAGGTTTGTAAAAACCTGTAATACCAGTGCTGTAGGTAAGTGAGCGGTGAGGGAAAACTGCTCGTTAGCACTGCACAGCTCCTAACTCAAAACTCGTAATCTAGCCGATACTTTCTGTTAGGGATTAGTAACAATTAATAGGAATTCATGTATCCATAGTCACATATAGTTCATCATTTAATTGGATCCTACAGAGTTTGCTAGTAAATTAAATTAAAAATATTCTCAATTGTTATACAAAAGCCAAATATACATTAGTACTAAGTATGGTCATTTTCCAGAATTTGGCTCCACTTCTTAAAGAGACATCAAACACTAAATACATTCTATAAGCATAATACTGAGGTTATTCCCTGCCTCCTTCTAGTTATGGGTGCTGTCATGGTGAAATCTGCCTTTCACTACATTCCGGTGCTGACCTGTTTGCACATGTGCAGTAACTCTCCTTCAGATACCTGTAGTGTAGCTTAGGTTCCATAATGGCAGCACCCATGATAAAAGGGAGGTGCATTAAATCTGTTTAGTCTTTTGTGTCTATATGGTTCAAATTTTTGAAACGTTATTTTATTTATCTATTTTTATCGTTTCTAGTGCAAAGAGAACTAAGTGACGACAGAGTGGTGGAGAATGTAACTCTTGTATTACGCAACTGTCTCCAAAACATGGCATCAGGTGAATAGAATAAACATGAGTGTTCTTTTTTCAGGACGATCAGACCGTCAAGAGGATTACAATGTAAATGTGTGTATTGTTTTTTAAAAAAAAAAAGATAAATAGGTAAAATATTACATGAAAAGGGTGTAGAGAGGTAGAAGTATCAATAAATGGACTCTATTATTTACAAGTGAGGAAGGCCTAGTAATCATAATTTATGGTTAGCTTCTATATTGCATGGTAATCCTACTAGTAATCATAACTTGTGGTTAGCTTCTATAATGCATGCTAATCCTACTAGTATTCATCATTTACAGTTAGCATCTATAATGCATGCTAATCCTAATAGTAATCATAATTTATGTTTAGCTTCTATGATACATGCTAATCCTACTAGTAATCATAATTTATGGTTAGATTCTATAATGATAATCCTACTAGTAATCATAATTTGTGGTTATCTTCTATAATGCATGCTAATCCTACTACTAATCATAATTTATGGTTAGCATCTATAATGCATGCTAATCCTACTAGTAATCATAACTTTATGGTTAGATTCTATAATGCTAATCCTACTAGTAATCATAACTTTATGGTAAGAGTCTGTAATGCATTATAATCCTACTAGTAATCATAACTTTATGGCTAGATTCTATAAAGCTAATCCTACTAGTAATCATACTTATGGTTAGCTTCTATTATGCATGCTAATCCTACTAGTAATCATAACTCATGGTTAGCTTCTATTATGCATGCTAATCCTACTAGTAATAATAATTTATGGTTAACTTTATATTGCATGCTAATCTTACTAGTAATCATAACTTTATGGTTAGATTCTATAATGCTAATCCTACTAGTAATCATAATTTATGGTTAGCTTCTATAATGCATGCTAATCCTATTAGTAATCATAATTTATGGTTAGACTCTATATTGCATGCTACTTCTACTAGTAATCATAATTTATGGTTAACTTCTATAATGCATGCTAATCCTACTATTAATCATAATTTATGGTTAGCTTCTATAATGCATGCTAATCCTACTAGTAATCATAATTTATGGTTAGCGTCTATAATGCATGCTAATCCTACTAATAATCATAACTTTATGGTTAGATTCTATAATGCTAATCCTACTACTAATCATAACTTTATGGTTAGCATCTATAATGCATTCTAATCCTACTAGTAATCATAACTTTATGGTTAGATTATATAATGCTAATCCTGCTAGTAATCATAATTTATGGTTAGCTTCTATAATGCATGCTAATCCTACTAGTAATCATAACTCATGGTTAGCATCTATTATGCATGCTAATTCTACTAGTAATCATAATTTATGGTTACACTTTATATTGCATGCTAATCCTACTAGTAATCATAACTTTATGGTTAGATTATATAATGCTAATCCTACTAGTAATCATAACTTTATGGTTCGATTCTATAATGCTAATCCTACTAGTAATAATAATGTATGGTTAACTTCTATAATGCATGCTAATGCTACTAGTAATTATAACTTTATGGTTAGATTATATAATGCATACTAATCCTACTAATAATCTTAACTTTATAGTTAGTTTCTATAATGTATGCTAATCCTACTAGTAATCATAACTTTATGGTTCAATGCTATAATGCTAATCCTACTAGTAATCATAATGTATGGTTAGCTTCTATAATGCATTATAATCCTACTAGTAATCCCAATTTATGGTTACTTTCTATATTGCATGCTAATCCTACTAGTAATCATAACTTTATGATTAGCTTCTAAAATGCATGCTAATTCTACTAGTAATCATAACTTTATAGTTAGCTTCTATAATGCATGATAATCCTACTGATAATCATAACTTTGTTAGCTTCCATAATGCATTATAATCCTACTAGTAATCCCAATTTATGGTTAGATTCTATAATGCATGATAATCCTACTAGTAATCATATCTTTATGATTAGCTTCTAAAATGCATGCTAATTCTACTAGTAATCATAACTTTATGGTTAGATTCTATAATGCATGCTAATCCTACTAGTAATCATAACTCATGGTTAGCTTCTATTATGCATGCTAATCCTACTAGTAATCATAATTTATGGTTACACTTTATATTGCATGCTAATCTTACTAGTAATCATAACTTTATGGTTAGATTCTATAATGCTAATCCTACTAGTAATCATAATTTATGGTTAGCTTCTATAATGCATGCTAATCCTATTAGTAATCATAATTTATGGTTAGACTCTATATTGCATGCTACTTCTACTAGTAATCATAATTTATGGTAAACTTCTATAATGCATGTTAATCCTACTAGTAATCATAATTTATGGTTACCGTCTATAATGCATGCTAATCCTACTAATAATCATAACTTTATGGTTAGATTTTATAATGCTAATCCTACTACTAATCATAACCTTATGGTTAGCATCTATAATGCATTCTATCCTACTAGTAATCATAACTTTATGGTTAGATTCTATAATGCTAATCCTACTAGTAATCATAATTTATGGTTAGCTTCTATAATGCATGCTAATCCTACTAGTAATCATAACTCATGGTTAGCATCTATTATGCATGCTAATCCTACTAATAATCATAACTTTATGGTTAGATTCTATAATGCTAATCCTACTAGTAATCATAACTTTATGGTTAGATTCAATACTGCTAATCCTACTAGTAATGATAACGTATGGTTAGCTTCTATAATGCATGCTAATCCTACTAGTAATCATAACTTTATGGTTAGATTAGCATGCATTATTGAAGCATTATAGAATGCATTATAGAAGCTAACCATACATTATGATTACTAGTAAGATTATCAGTATTGAATCTAACCATAAAGTTATGATTACTAGTAGGATTAGCATTATAGAATCTAACCATAAAGTTATGATTATTAGTAGGATTAGCATGCATTACATACTAGTAATCATAACTTCATGGTTAGATTCTATAATCCATGAGAATCCTACTAGTAATCATAACTTTATGGTTAGATTCAATAATGCTAATCCTACTAGTAATCATAATTTATGGTTAGATTCTATAATGCATGATAATCCTACTAGTAATCATATCTTTATGATTAGCTTCTAAAATGCATGCTAATTCTACTAGTAATCATAACTTTATAGTTAGATTCTATAATGCATGATAATCCTACTAGTAATCATAGTTTATGATTAGATTATATATTGCATGCTAATCCTACTAGTAATCATAATTTATGGTTAGCATCTATAATGCATGCTAATCCTACTAGTAATCATAATTTATGGTTAGCTTCTATAATGCATGCTAATCCTACTAGTAATCATAAAGTATGGTTAGTTTCTGTATTGCATTCTAATCCTACTAGTAATCATAATGTATGGTTAGCATCTATAATGCTGATCCTACTAGTAATCAAAATGTATGGTTAGCTTCTAAAATGCATGCTAATCCTACTAGTAATCATAATTTATGGTTAGATTCTATATTGCATGCTAATCCTACTAGTAATTATAATTTATAGTTAGATTCTATAATGCATGATAATCCTACTACTAATCATAATTTATGATTAGCTGCTATAATGCATGCTAATCCTACAAGTAATCATAATTTATGGTTATCTTCAATAATGCATGCTAATCCTACTAGTAATCATAATTTATGGTTAGATTCTATATTGCATGCTAACCCTACTAGTAATCATAATTTATGGTTAAATTCTATATTGCATGCTAATCCTACTAGTAATTATAATTTATGGTTAGACTCTATATTGCATGCTAATCCTACTAGTAATTTTAATTTATAGTTAGCTTCTATAATGCATGCTAATCCTACTAGTAATCATAATTTATGGTTAGCTTCTATAGTGTATGCTAATTTTACAAGTAATAATAATTTATGGTTAGCTTCTATAATTCTAATCTTACTAGTAATCATAATTTATGGTTAGCTTCTATAATGCATGCTAATCGTACTAGAAAATTATAATTTAGGGTTAGCTTCTATATTGCATTCTAATCCTACTAGTAATCATTCCTTATGGTAAGCTTTCTTAATGCATGATAATCCTACTAGTAATCATAATTTATGGGTAGCTTTTATAATGCATGCTAATCCTGCTAATGCATGCTAATCCTACTAGTAATCATAATTTATGGTTAGATTCTATATTGCATGCTAATCCTACTAGTACTCATCATTTTCTTCTTAAACAGGAAGAGTCTACAGCTGCATTCATTACTTTTGGGAATTCATAACCTGGCCACCAGGAGGCGGCAAAGACACCCCAGTCAAAGGCTTCAAATACCTCCCCCACTTCCCTCATTCATTCTTTGCCTTTCATCACAGGAGGTTGTCAGAGAAGTGTCAGAAAGTTATAGTTAAGTCTGTTATGGAGGGTAGTATTCTTCGAAATGGGACTGGAGTTTTAAGTAGTCTTGTCAGCCTCTAAGTGAGAGCAAGGATGAAGTTTAGAGTCTGGAGATGCAGGGAGAGCTTTTCTGCGAAACCATCCAGACTCATATTAACAGCTCCTTGGCAATCAGCGTTGATGAGTTCCGCTGCCTGCCTTTGTTCACTCAAGTCCATGTCAGAAGTGAAGCTACTATCTGTCACACTTGAAGGGCCGTGTTCCTGTTCCACGTCGTAGATTCCGGTAAGATTGTTTCATTTTACTTCATTTATGTGAATGTGATGTTAACGTAAAGGTAGGGTCCCAGTGGAACTCCTTTTATCTTAAAATAAGGAATCATGGGTTAATATCCCCTAAGGGGGGTTATTGAACAGGAGGGACTTTAATCATGTTTGTTGTGTGGTTCTATCTGCTGATGTGTAGTAATTCTTTAGGCTTATGGCTTTTCGGAACATTAACGGCCTTATCGTCATTTGGCGCAATCTTTAGATTTGCGCTCTATTTTATGACTGGCACGGTGCACCTCGTTTTTCACTTCCGTAAGCTGACCGTGTGGCGACAGAGAGAGTCTGCTCGTGGGTTGTCTGGTTCACAGGAGGTGGTGAGTGTGCCTCAGCCATTGGGGGTGTAAAGAGGGTGCCAGTTAGTGTTTGTCATTTTTTTAATCCCATGATGGAGGATTCTGACTTTTTAGACATGGATGTCTCCGATGCGGAGAATGCGTCTTGTGATGAATATGAAATGGTCCGGGTTATCCATGCCCATCAGTTATGTTCCGATTCCCATTTCAGAGTACTCTCTTCTCCCGATCCAGGGTCCTCAGAGTGCATTGAGCCATCCACCCCCGAGGATGCTAGGTCCTGCGAGGCGCATTTCCCAGAAACTCTCTTTGCTAAGCAAGCCGGGAAGGTGGCCTGTTTCCTTCAGAGGTTACGGCACGATTCCACATGGCCATATCTGCGGCCTTGGCTCATTTGTATCTCCCAAGTGAAATATTTTTAAGATACTGTCCGTGTTCTGTCAACCATGGCCCGATTCAGTTTGGCCTCCTGGGGCAGTGGGGGCCTCTGAGGCTTCAGGGGCCCCAACCTTGGGGCTGGAGTCGTTTGTCGACCCGGCAAGGGATAATTTTGCCTTCCATTATAGGTTGGCATGTCTTCGTGTCCTACTAAGACATGTTTTGGCATTACTAGAGGTCCTAGTGGGACGAGGGATTCGAGGCCTTTGATGCCGGATGGCAACCTGGATTGACATTTGGGGAAGTAATCTCCTTGTCGTCTCTGTTTTTCTTTATTTTATGTATCGGTTCCAGTACTAAGCTTGGGGAAGGGGGCCTTTTGATCGGCTGGTCTGGTTGGGCATACCCTTTTTTTCCCTTGGGCGTTCACCCAAGGGTGCTGCCTTACTTTTTATTTTTGATCAGGATAGGATGTATTTGATTTATATTGAGTAAAGCTCACGGCTGATATAACTTTCGTTTTGAGAATGTTCTTTCTCTGGAACCGATACTTGCGATTTTGTGGTCGCATGGGCACTTCTTCGGAAGTTGCGCACTTTGGTTAAGTCCGAGATTATGTTTTCTAGTTCATATTATTGAGCCTTCGGGTCGATTTTTCTTGGACCTTAGACAGATTCTGGAGTGCTCTTGTACCAGGTAGCTACTGGTCGGGGGCTGTCTACTGTGTCTTGGGTTCATGTCACCCTCATGGTGCTGATTAGCCTGTCAGCTTTAGAAAAAAAAAAAAGAGAAGAAACTGTGTCTCTTAAGGCCTAGTGTTATGGACTCCGAACTCGGATCCTACAACGAGGTTTGGGGCCTGGGGCGTAGATCCAACGCTTCTGGTAGGAGGGTTGTGTGCTCCGATATAATATGTTTTTTTTCTGGCGATATTGCTTGAGATGCGTAATCGACTTTTTCAATGTCATCGTGGTTTCTAGGGTCCCTGGGGACTCGGAACCATGGGTTTCCATTCCTTGGAAGTCTGGAGATGATTGATTTCCGGAGGTTTAGTATCTGAATAGTGGACAATTTGCGTCTTCACTTGCGGTATCTCCGGTCTCTTGTAGCCTAGTCACATTCTTTTAGCAATGGCAATGTTTCCTTCCCTCCCGTCTTGGGTTGGGTCTTTTGTTATGGAAGAGTGGACATGTCCTTCTTTTTCTTAGTGTTTCGTTTGCTCTAGTGCGTGGAGTGCAAGGGTCTCCCTGCCGTTCTACCAGGAGCTGCGAGGCTTCCGTTGTTATTCCATTTCAAGGATGTTGAGAGACCGATCCTGTAGGGATCTCTGGAGACTGTCTTCTTCTCAAGATAAGAACTGCCCCTTGTCACACCATGGTCTTTTGACTCTCGGGTGCTACCCGTCGATCTTATTGCTGATCTAGCCCTTTGGGCTTGAGGGTAGGAGGTCTTGGGTCAGTTACAGTCTTTTCGCCTGTCTGGAGTCAGGAAACTGATGATTTAACCTTTCCAGCGAGGGGTCAGGTTGTTAGGCCTGTCTACATGGATTACCTTGTGATCCAAGGGTACTGGTGGCCCTTTCCTAAACCGGTCGGGAGTTCTTTTCAGGTTCTTGGGTTTGTGGATGTTGCTAGGCACTCTACATCTAAGGACTTTAGATGGCGGAAGGCTCTGTCTGGGTGCACTCCTAACCATAGGAGGCAGCTTATGGGTTCCTCAGGGGCTTCAGATCTTCAGATCGGTTCCGTTTTTCGAAGACTCCGGCTATTGACCATATCTCTTGCCTGGAAAAGGTATGGACGGTTCTGCTTAACTCTAGGGTTTGGTTCTCCCGCATGTCCCTTTGGAGGGGGCGGGGTTTTTCTGACTCTTGCGAGAGAATAATATCAACCTGAGGCTTCAATTGGAGGTTTTCTGACGGTCCCTACTTGTCTGCTGGGACATCTGATGTTTCCTGGTGGACTCCAGTTGCTATCCAACTGGGCTGACAATATTGGCCGAGGGGTTGGCCTTTAGTAGGGAGTTTTCTGTTGATTAATCTTCTACTCTCACTTAGGGTGGGAAGGGGATTTTTTCATGTTCTCCTTGGTTTGGAGGTACCTCAGTATCTGTACAGGGGCTGTGGGTCCTTGTTTTTCTCGTCTCATAGGGTTTTTTCCCTCTCTTGCGTTCTCAGTATCACAGAATTTATTTCTGGTATTGGAATGCTGTGGGTCAGAGTGCATTCTTCCCTTGAGGAGTGTTCCTTCTTATGGAAGGCTGCAGTGTAGGATTCCTGGGACCCAAGCATGAGGTTCCTGTTATGGTTCAGGGTAGCATGCTATTTTTTTAGTAGCAGTCAGAGTTCTACTCTGGGGCTTTGATGCCTCGTAAATCCATCCTTTTTTTATTCCAAAGGTTGGAGACTCTTGTCTGCAAAGGGTCTTTTTCTAGCCTTGGGGCTGGGACTGTGTTATCCTGGAAGGAAGGTCGGTGATCAGTCTGCTTTTGCAGCATGGACCGTTTACTTTTATGAATCTGTCCTCCCCTTTGTTGGGGGGACTCTTAGTGCCCATCTCTCTACTGGCGGCAGCTGTTGCCGAGGATCGCTCCTTGAATTCCGGAATTTCTGGTTGGGAGCTGTTGTTGAGATCTTTCAGCACTTTTCAGTGGGATGAGTCCCACAATAGCTTAAGACGGCTTTGTGGCCTGTGGTGGGGTCATCGCGGGTTTGCTCACAGGTGGCTTTGTACCCTCTTGGAGAGTTCTTTTTAAGCTGCTGGGACGATTTTCCTGTCTCTGCTTGTCTATGCTTAACCTGTCTTGTCTAGGTTACAAGGGGGAACTTGCGTGTTTTTGGAACACTATAGTTGGTATGGTGCTGTGTCAGGGATTTGAGGGTGGCCATCTGGTCATCTTAGTGAGGTTTTCTCCTGACTATGGACTTATCTTCTTGTCCTTGTCCTCCTAGGGAGTTTGTTTCCCCGGACAGTGGTCCTGCAGCAACCTTGTGTTGCTCTAAGTTGATTTGGTCTTTTGGAGATCTCATGGGGCTTCTATTCTCGCTCTCGGGGTTAGATAGAGATTTTGGATGGTCCTTTGAATCTCCTGGGTTCCTCTACTCTCCCTCTCTGGGGGTTGATAGAGGTTTTGCGGTTTTGGAATTGTGGGAGTTGAGTGCCGCAGGGCTGACTCCTCTGAGACCTTATGCCCAGCAGACTCTGGGTATGAGTGGTCTTTAGCACGTCTTTGCAGGTTGTGTAACTGATGAGTGGTTACCTGGGCTCCAGTTTTTCCCTTGTCATAATAGTTTTTTGTAGGGTGTCGAGTAATTTCAAGCTGTGGTGCCTTTCGAAGGTGCTGCCTCTTTTCTACCCACTCTTTGTTTGCATTCAGTGTCCTCTGGCTTGGGTATTGTTTTCCCAAAAGTAATGAATGCAGCTGTGGACTCTTCCAGTTTGAGAAGAAAAACAAATTATGCTTACCTGATAATTTTTTTTTCTTCTGATAGGAAGAGTCCACAGCTCCCGCCCGCACTTTATCTATGGGGCGGCAATACATTTTTGTTCTTCTGGCACCTTTTTTAAAATCACCCTGATATTTCTCCTACTGTTCCTTGTTCCCTTGGCAGAATGACTGGGGGGGATGAGGGAAGTGGAGGAGGTATTTGAAGCCTTTGGGGTGTCTTTGCCTCCTCCTGGTGGCCAGGTTCTGAATTCCCAAAAGTAATGAATGGAGCTGTGGACTCTTCCTATCAGAGGAAAAGAAAATTATCAGGTAAGCATAATTTATGTTTTATAGTTATATTCTATATTGCATGCTAATCCTACTAGTAATCATTACTTATGGTTAGATTCTATAATGCATGCTAATCCTACTAGTAATTATAATTTATGGTTAGACTCTATAATCCATGCTAATCCTACTAGTAATTATAATTTACAGTTAGCTTCTATAATGCATGCTAATCCTACTAATGCTACTAGCTAATGCTACTAGTTAATACTAGAATGTATTCATTGTTGGATAAGTACATGGTATATCATTTAATGTGTTAGTAAACTCCTGTAGTAATATAACATTTGGAGAAGTCCACAATCTTCATACTTAAACAAGGTCTTACTTTAGATTTTAACATTCCTAATACTATTACTGAGGCAGAGACAACTTTAGCCATGCAATAACCATCAATTACTGTCCCATGGAACTGTGGATCTTTTTCTATCACAATACTGACTCTTTACATATGTTTTTCTTTCTTAACAGGAGCATTTGAGCCCAAGGATCAAGTGACATGTCCCATTCTTTGGGTGACCAAGTGGGTGGATTATTCAAACAAGTTCGGCTTTGGATATCAACTTTCTGACAGTTGTACAGGGGTCTTGTTGAGTGACGGATCTCACATTTCACAGTTCCCGTATCTGGGGTAAATTAAAAAAAAAACTATATAGTTGTTATTACTGGTATAAATTATTAATGGGTTCTAATAATTAATCTGGATTTCCTACAGAAAAGTTTGCTATTCTACCAGTTCAAGTGAGCATATTACCTTTCCTGAATGGACCCCTCCTTGTAGTCTTGAGGAGAAGATGAAAATTCTTAGGTTCTTCTCTGAATACATGCAGGACAGGATTCTGGAGGTATGTTTTGTTTAAAAAGCAGGCAACTAATCAGTTTATAATAAATAACTAGAAACTAATATATATGGAAATGAAAACACAAATAGTCATGGAATCAAATAAAATCTATTGGGTAGATGCCTTTGACCACAAGAGTAGGTAGAAGATACTTACAGACGTCTGTTGGGGTGGATATATACACCTTCTCACTTCAATTAGTTCATTTTCTACATATTTGGATTATGGTGGCAGAACTAAAAAAAAAAAAGCAGTTGCACTGAGGAAGGTGTAGTATAAACCCCTCTTTTATTAGTTCAATAAAACATCATTGGGTTGAGTCAGAAAGTGTCTGACATATTTCAGGCTGTTGCCAAAACGTAATCCATCTATGATTAGTCACCAGCAATGGCACAAAACCCCTTATATACATTTTATTAAATTAATGAAAGTTGTTTTGTCCTGCTTTCTCCTGAGTGCAAACACTTTTCTACTGAATTTATTTGAACAATTATGGGGCTTGTAGTTCAAAGTATTAAGATTCATGCTTCAGAAGCAATTAAAGATTCAGTCGTTGTCTTGAAGCAGTGGGACTGTGATACGTTGAGCTTGTGTTCTGCTCTAGTAGAAGTGTTTTTTTATTGAGGTTTTTGAGGTATTTAAAATAAAGTGTAACAATGACATACAAACATACACATATAGTATATACCAAGAATACAAAGTATGACAAAGTCAATATCAGTACAATTGTGACTGGTAATATTTAGGATATAATAAAGCTATATCCAATCATCCCCCAAAATATAAAAAAGTAATATAAATGGCTTACCCTTAATGGGAAGTAGTGGTCTCTCTTAAACCATCAACTATATGGGTAAAGAAGAAATGGTCTGTTTTAAGGGTCAGAGACCCCAGAGACATTATTATCAGAGGAGGCCATTGCTAAATTGGGGTGAATGTTTAGCACTGAGATTAGGATCTATTAACAAACATCACCATATGTCTAAGTAAGATAAAGGAGCACCCTTACCTATTATAGGGTAGTAAAGATAAATTGTATATAATTTAATTAATTGTGACCATTTTCGCTGCCATATCAATGTCTGATTAAAAAGCCTCACACAAAAAAAACAGAATTAGAATCAGGTAAGTGTAGAAATATTATGGCATAATGAAAATTAAATTCGGCAGCCATTGTGGCCATAATACAATATTACAAACATAAAGCATAACTGGGAGCTAAACCATATCTGGGAGATAGGCAAACTATACATAAACACAACATCAATAGATCAATATACTGAAAAATGTGAGCAATATGGAGCCACATCTTATCTTTAGGAACAGCAAAAGTCTGACTTATTAAAGGGACAGTCCAATCCAGATGCTTTAATGGTTAAAAAGATAGATAATCCCTTTATTACCAATTCCTTAGTTTTGTACAACAAACACAGTTATATTAATATACTTTTTACCTCTCTTATTACCTTGTCTCTAAGCCTCTGCAGACTGCCCCATTATTTCATTCTTTTGACAGACATGCATTTTAGCCAGTGCTAACTCATAAATAACTCCACGGTTGCGAGCACATAAATTACCATTAACTTATACTCCATAGCTATCATATGAAATACAAATTGCTGCTCCAAGAGATATGCTGGTCAGCAAGATGTCAACATGACACCAAAAGGACTACATTGGTAGACATAGGGATTTTTTTCTTCATATTTTTTCTGCATGGGGTAAATACACTACAATCCTATAACGTTATGAATAGTAGATGGAAGGATCTGGGTGAAGTGTCAAGCAATAAAACAATGTGCATAAGAAAAACATGGTGTTAACACATGTAGTTCTCAAAATATACAATACCCTCATCGTCAGCAAGATGAAGTAATACAGAGCAGTCCTACTAGCCATTAGTAAAGTCTCAGACTTAACAATGTCTTCACAATACCTAACATGCTCCAGAAATAATCTTATAAAGCTATAAGTTATAGCACTCAAAGGGTATAGAAAATTGCAGTAAGTTCTAAATATTCAATACAGTAGAGCAATAGCGCTGTGCTGTTTAGTCTACGACATGCATATGAGCGTGTTAACTAGGGTTGCCAGCTGTCACTCACAAAAATACTGGACAACCTGTAGGTGACTGGGCACAATTTGTAGGTGAGGTCCCACAGTCCTCCTCCAAAAGCTCTACTTTAGCTTCTACTCTTGATCCCATAATGTATATTTTTCATAGTTGAGCAGTGATTTTACCTTTTAGCTGCCAGCAACATAGAAATCAATAATTTTACCTTTTTGGCTAGGGGTAGCAAACATAAACAGAAGTGATTTGATCCCTTGACTGTCCCTCACTTCTTTCTGCTCCATATTTGTAGTTTATTTAGACACAAGAAGGCTGTTTATATTTAGTTAGCATGCAAGGACTTTACAAAAACTAGACCTTTATAAGTTTTTGTGAAGATTTTACTTGACAGCCTGCTAAAATACTGGACTGTCCAGGTACATACTGGACATCTGGCAACACTCTGTGTCCCCTCAAAAACCATCCCAGAAGCAAATGAATCCAGATAGACATGTAGCTTTGTACCTGGACTTGAGATCTTAGTTTACAGCACAGATTTACCTGCTCCAGAAACTCCTGGACCTGAGAGGATCCAAAATTCCACTGCCTGCAAACCATCTCGTAATCTGATATACCAGCAAGGACAGAGGGGGTCTTAGCACTCCTCAGAGCCCCAAACTGTAGAAGAGTAATAACCTCCTCATCAAACACAGACCCTAGACACAGAGGCGCTCCAGGCCCTTTGCAGTTTAGCAGGATACTAACCTTGTGCATTTGGATCCTTCGCTAGGATCCAAATGCAGAAGTAAGCACTATTCAGCTCTTTTCTGGACTGGATTGATTATGGTGCAAGATCACCTTGTTAAGATCTGTGCAAATCCAGATCTTAACGTGGTGATATTGCACCAGAATCAATCCAGACTCCAAAAAGAGCCGAATAGCACTTACTTCCTAACTATCCTAAATAAGGATACGAAATCTCCAAGCCTACTGGATACCGTGTAAGTCTGCATATTCTTCTTTATTCGTAGGTAAAGCGAGCTCAGATACAGATAAAGTATGTGGCTCATCAGCATTTTCTCCATATTGTGGGTCAGGATTATATACTGTCAGCGTAGCATTGGGCGGAGGGTGAAAACTTTCTCTAAAATTCCAGTAAAAGTGTGTTCAATGCATCATATAACTCCATGTTCACAGACGATAATTTTATTCTCCAGTGTCAACGCACTGATGACCCTGTCTAATGATTACCTGGGGGTTGTTGAGGTCCTTTCTGCACAAGAGCCGCCCTAGGCCCCAATCCCTACTGCACAGATTCAGCTTCCCCTAACCATTGTCAGGTCCATCATTGAACTTGCAAATGATCCCACTACACAGGCACCTTTATTTAATTGATTATCCCTAGAATAATTATCCCTAGAATTTCCCAGTGGACTTATAGAGTGTACACACTCTAAGCAAAAAGACTTCTTAGCAGCAAATCGCTGATAGATTTTAATCAAGGCCTGAGTCATCTATTATTTGTTACAAGCTACCACTTGAAAAGGTGCAATGTTTTTATTTGGGTGCACAGGACATATGTACATAAATACTTCTAATTAAAATTGTGATTATCGTGTGCCTTTCACCTGTGTGCTGTTAGAGCGCTACTTTTTTTTTAGGATAGCTTTTTTAATGTGACTGTAATGTGCCTGTTTGTTGCTATTCATAATTGATCTCAATTTGCAATAACATCTCTTGGGTATAATCCTGAGTTTACATCTCCTATCTATTTAATCTGACCAAATACTTATAACATATTCTTAAAGGAATTATTCATTCCTATACAGATCTTATACTAAACAGTATGGTGAGTGTATGCAGGCTAATTTAGTTATTCCTTGTTAAACGTTGTTAACACATCATATAAACTATACCTTGTTAACGTGTTTAAACTGATTTTAATTGCATACAATTTTGCTAGCATTATGTCATTTATAAAACATCCCAGGTAGACTTGTTTAAATTGTCATAACAGGCATTTTCACCACACTTTGATAATTGAGTTACAGCTCATGCAACATGGGCTTTTGCTTGTGACTGAATGGCAGGTTTTCAGTCCTGTGTTAAGAAAATAAATATTTGTAATAAATATTTGTAATATAAATGATTTTAAAGGGATATGAAACCTAAGTTTTTTCTTTCATGAATTAGCAAGAGCATGCATTTTTAAACAACTTTCCAATTTACTTCTATTATCTTATGTTTCATTCTCCTGATATCCTTTGTCGAAAAGCATATCTAAATAGGCTCAGAAGCTTCTGATTGGTGGCTGAACATAGATGCCTCATGTGATTGGCTCACCCATGTGCATTGATATTTATTCAACAAAAGATATCTAAAGAATGAAGCCAATTAGATGATACTAGGATTAAATTGCAATGTTGCTTAAAATTGTATTCTCTATCTGAATCATGTAAGAAAAATTTGGGGTTTCATGTCCCTTTAAGCTTGGTCAACAATAACTGAAGCCTAGTCCATTGCAATAGTATACTTTGCTACATAATATTGCCAAAAATTAGCGGGAAACTAAATTATTTTTGTTGTAGTTGAGAACATGCTTAAAGGGACACAACACCAATTTTTTTTTCTTTCATGATTCAGGTAGAGCATGCAATTTTAAGCAACTTTCTAATTTACTCCTATTATAATGTTTTCTTCGTTCTCTTGCAGTCTTTATTTGAAAAAGCAGAAATGTAAGCATAGGAGCCGGCCCATTTTTGGTTCGGTTTGGTAAAATGGGACGGCTCCTATGCTTACATTCCTGCTTTTTCAAATAAAGATAGCAAGAGAATAAAGAAAATATATAATAAGAGTAAATTAGAAAGTTGCTTAAAATTGCATGCTCTATCTAAATCATGAAAGAAATCATTTGGGGTTTGTGCCCCTTTAATGGATGTTTCTATGGTAAAAAAAATGTTTGTTTGTGGGATGTCACAGAGTTATCCTTATCAAACAGGAAACCTGAGTGTGTGCCAAAACCTGTATTTCCTGCTAGTTTTATAAACAATTGCAATAGTTTTAAATTAACCTTTTCCATCCACACAAAAAACAACAAACAACCATTTTTAACATGTTGTATAAGTACTTTTTATGTGTGTGGTTTTGAAGTTTACAGCTTTTCATGGGATGAAGGGTCCATTCTAAAGAAATGGACATAGATTTTACTTTTTTGAACAAATTGAGCCTAGTCTAGGTCATAATAATTACAAACAGATAAGAATCTAAAGCGAAAGCTTTATGATTTCACTCAATGTTTACACAATCTGTGTATTTTATAAATAAGCATAGGAGAACAATAACTCTTAAAGGGATATTAAAGTAAAAATGAAACTTTCATGATTCAGACAGAGTGTGCGAATTTCAGACTTTTAAATCTACTTTTATGAAATTGACTTCCTTCTCTTGGTATCCTTCTTTAAAAAAATCATACCTAGGTAGGCTCAGGAGCAGCAGTTTATTACTGTGAGTCAGCTGGTGATTGGGGTGGCTACACACATATGTTAATTAATGTGACTTTAAATTATTGCTGTTTGCTATAAATAGGATTCATCAGACAGGCTCGCTCTGAATATTATAATGCTGCGTGTGCTATGGGTCTATACACGTCACTGTTTTTCTGGCCAACTATGTTCAATAGTGTGTGATCTTCATATAATCATTACACAAACACATATATATATATATATATATATATATATATATATATATATACACACACACATACATATATACACACACACACATACATATATATATATTTATACACAAATATATATATATATATATATATATATATATATGCACACACACACACATATATATATTTATACACACACATGTACATAAATATATATATAAATATATATATATATACACATGCAAACAAATATACACACACAATTGTATGCAAAAGTTTAGACACCCTTGACAATTTCCATGATTTTCATTTATAAATAATTGGGTATTTGGATCAGCAATTTCATTTTGATCTATCAAATAACTAAAGGACACAGTAATATTTCAGTAGTGAAATGAGGTTTATTGGATTAACAGAAAATGTGCAATTTGCATCAAAACAAATTTAGACAGGTGCATAAATTTGGGCACCCCAACAGAAATATTGCATCAATATTTAGTAGAGCCTCCTTTAGCAGAAATAACAGCCTCTAGACGCTTCCTATAGCATGTAATGAGTGTCTGGATTCTGGATGAAGGTATTTTGGACTATTCCTCCTTGCAAAACTTCTCCAGTTCAGTTAGGTTT
>NC_069500.1:733688739-733748739 GCF_027579735.1 Bombina bombina | reverse complement strand
ATATATATATATATATATATATAATTAAACAATTTCCAATTCAGCCCACCGATAGACAGCTCGCCTGTGTGCAATGATACAGCATCAAATAAGAAACAAGAGAATGCACTCTCAGGACTTCTTCAAAAAACCAATTTAATGGAACGTTTTCGGGGTTCACAACCCCTTCATCAGCATACAAAATAGACAAAATACAACTCATTTATAGTGTTTCATACAAAGTAAATCACACCAACCTTAGTGCCTCTCCAAAAAAGTGCGCCAATATTTCGAGCTTGGAACGCATTTTGCGTTCCACAGTGCTGTCCGAAACCGGAAGTTTCCATACATCACTTCCGGTTTTCGGTCCCACTATATAATCATGAACTTATTCAATCTACATGTTTTAACAATCTTATGTGACATACTAGTGTAGAGATCATCAAATAAACCAAGTAAGCAAACATGTGGAACATTGCCACAAATACCTGAAAATGTGTCAAATAAATATTTGATAGTGTTTGTGCGTTGAGTTGGCATGGTGACAGTAACCAAGGTAATTGTATACAATATGAATTACCCATAGGTGTCATTACCTGTGTTAAGTTTAAAACAATATACTTTAATACCAACTTGATAGAGGATTTTCTTAATGTGCAAAACAACATATATTCATGCTGAATATGCTCATTACTATTAAAATAACAATTGGACTATGTATCAGTACATGTGGTTGGAATGACATTTTCTAGATAAGAAACAAATGGAATGCTGCAGATATGGATAGAAAAAAATCAGAGTGTGACATCAATATGGTATGAGGGTAACTTGGACCAACTGACAGTTGGAATGAATGTTAGTTCAATCAATATGCAAACAGATAAATATGAGATAAATGCATATAATGAGAGGGATATATGATAAAAGGAATATGTGGGATATTGTAGGGCTATATGAATTATAGACTGTACAGCTGGGGCATCACATCGTATTCATATATAGTAAATATAGCCATCGGCCGGTTATAACATACATAAGCCCAAATATAGATGCAGGTGAATATATAATGGCTGGGAAGATATACAAGGTTAGTAACCTTATTTTGTATTTGTAGCCTCAAACATGGCAGCAAAGCCACCAATATGGCAAGATAGAAATAATAATGATGATAAGGACATATAGCTCATATATAAAGTCCCAACATTAGAAACTTCTCCAAGTGGGTATAGTAGTGATCATATCTACTATAAGACTGGTGGTGCGTGTTTGAACAGTGGGTAATTGCACAGGGCAGACCAGGCTTCCACGGAGAAGATGGAGACAGATGTCACCCCTGCACCGTGCCGTTAGGTACACATCAATTCCCCCTAAAAATTGGGGCAAATGAAGTGTGTAACAAAAACGGAGCCACAATGTCCACCTGACATACCCCAAGTATGTGGCACCTCAATTGTTGATCACAAAAGGCTCTTAAAGTCCGGCATGGTATTCAAGCCGCCTGGTTGTATCGTGCCCAGTCTAAACATCCACTGGGCCTCGCGTTTCAGAAGTTGCTTGTTCCGGTCACCCCCCCCCCCGATCCAATGGGGGTATGTGATCAATTAGAATATAACAGATAGAAGACACTGAATGTCCCTTTTTGGCGCAATGTCGCGCCACTGGCTGCTCAGAATCTGCTTGTTTGAGTGCAGTCCTTATGGCGTGGCAATGGTTTGCCATACGCTCACGGAGTGTGCCAGATGTTTGCATATTGATTGAGCTAACATTCATTCCAACTGTCAGTTGGTCCAAGTTACCCTCATACCATATTGATGTCACACTCTGATTTTTTTCTATCCATATCTGCAGCATTCCATTTGTTTCTTATCTAGAAAATGTCATTCCAACCACATGTACTGATACATAGTCCAATTGTTATTTTAATAGTAATGAGCATATTCAGCATGAATATATGTTGTTTTGCACATTAAGAAAATCCTCTATCAAGTTGGTATTAAAGTATATTGTTTTAAACTTAACACAGGTAATGACACCTATGGGTAATCCATATTGTATACAATTACCTTGGTTACTGTCACCATGCCAACTCGACGCACAAACACTATCAAATATTTATTTGACACATTTTCAGGTATTTGTGGCAATGTTCCACATGTTTGCTTACTTGGTTTATTTGATGATCTCTACACTAGTATGTCACATAAGATTGTTAAAACATGTAGATTGAATAAGTTCATGATTATATAGTGGGACCGAAAACCGGAAGTGATGTATGGAAACTTCCGGTTTCGGACAGCACTGTGGAACGCAAGATGCGTTCCAAGCTCGAAATATTGTCGCACTTTTTTGGAGAGGCACTAAGGTTGGTGTGATTTAATTTGTATGAAACACTATAAATGAGTTGTATTTTGTCTATTTTGTATGCTGATGAAGGGGTTGTGAACCCCGAAAACGTTCCATTAAATTGGTTTTTTGAAGAAGTCCTGAGAGTGCAATCTCTTGTTTCTTATATATATATATATATATATATATATATATATATATATATATATATATATATATATATATATATATATATATATATATATATATATATATATATTCTCATACTGCAAGGGATAATCAAAGAAATGTGTATCACATAAATTATCAGTATTCATTTATTATAGCACAACATGACATGGCCTAACTTATAGTAAGTGCCACTCTTGGTCCCTTCCAAGACTTAAAGGGCCATAATACCCAAATGTTTAAACACTTGAAAGTGCTGCAGCATAGCTGTAAAAAGCTGATTAGAAAATATCACCTGAACATCTCTATGTAAAAAAGAAAGATATTTTACCTCAAAAGTTCCTCAGTAGCCACCTCCCATTGTAAAGGATTTCTAAGCAGCATTTTAGTATGTCTGTCCCGGGACAGCTCAAAGGATGAGCCTCGTGAACTCTCATATTATTTCACCAATCAGGTAAAGGAAGCTTACTATGAAATCTCATGAGAGTTAAGTCAAATCTCATGAGATCACAGTAAGAGTTCATGACCTCAGCACTGCTGATGCTGATTGGCTGCTGTTCATTTCTTCATTTTTTTATTATTTTTTTTTCCCTGCAGCTGGGAGCAGCTGAGTATAACGTTTTACACAGAACTTACTCTGCTGAGCTGAGGAGATTGTGAGGTAAAATATCTTCCTTTTTTTACATAGAGATGCTCAGTTGATATTTTCCTGTCAGCTTTTTACAGTTATACTGCATCAGTTTCAAGTGATTTAGCATATGAGTATTATGTCCCTTTTTAAAGCCTATAAAAGGCGGATGATAAATAGGTGACCACTTTATGATTCCATCTTGGCAATAAAACCTCATTTTTATATCATAAGAAAACAAAACAAAAAACAGGGCCAAACATGGACCCTGAGTTACACAAGCTATATGGATGTATCATACATGACAAACATGGAAAATATAATTCTATAAGCTTGACAAACATAACTAAAATTTAGATAAGCTTCTCAAAATAAGATATCTTCCAAAATATCTAAAATTATTCACTTGCCATATAAGAGGACTGTGAATATGATATTGTACATTAGACAATAAAATGCAATTCTGTTAGATTATATATAGTAAAACCGAGCAGACCAAATACATTTCTCTCAGGCCTCATAGAGGAAATTTAACAAGACTAGGAGATGATTGCTACATTGAAAATATATTGAGGAGTCAACACTATAGCCCCTGTTAAAGGGACAGTACACTGTAAAATTGTTTTTCCATAAATGTATTTTAAATGACTTGTTATACCAACTGCAGGGTATAAAATATTTGAGAAATTGCATTTTCGGGTTTATTTGTGTATCTGAAGTAGCTGGTTTTGTGCTTTGAAACCACAGCCTATTACAATGGGTTGAGCTTCAGGTAATATCAGATCTCATTATGTTATCACTTTTATGTACACAGACTTGCTTCCTTATCTTATATTTGTCTGGAACACCAAAGCTCAATACATAGAGAGAACAATGGAAAATTATCATTTTATTACTTAACTATCATGCCCCCCACTGAGGGTGTAATCTATTCTGCTGGCTATGTTTACTTGGGCTATTCAATAGCGTATACGCCAGTATCAAAACTTTCAGTATAGGTTGGGAAACCACAAGCTAAATCAGCTATTTCCAATGCTGAAATATGAGTAAAGGAGCTACTTGCAACCAATTTAATACATTCTAGCCGGTAAAAATCATCATTGGGAATAATTTAAAGGGGAGAAAGTTTTTGGGTGAACTGTCCCTTTAAATTCTCAGTCAGATGTGGAAATGATAGGTTCTCTCAACTACATATGGACTTTTATCACCATTGCTTTATATAACTATGTACTAAAATACTCCTATACAATACAGATATGAACAGGAATCCTCTAACACCCGGAGTGCCATAGCCTAAGCGGTCGATAAATCCGCAACAATTAGAACAAGGCAAGAGAAGCGGCAGGCACTGCACCAAGACCCGGTAACTTAAAATACAAAAAAAATTATGAGAGCATGATAAAATAAAAAAGCAGACAGGCATGGCAGCAGCGGTGGACAGACAGTCTGACGCGTTTCCGCCCCGTATAGGTGCTTACTCATAGACTACAGTCTATGTCTAAACCTACTCTATTTATAGACGGTGAAAAAACAGATTAACTGTTTCAGTGCCAGCCCAGGCACAGAGTGTATAGTAAACTTACGTTGTATAAAAGGCACATATTCACCTAACAATTTGACTAAGTATAAAGAAATCCTTAAAGGGCCATAATACCCAAATGTTTATACACTTGAAAGTGATGCAGCATAGCTATAAAAGCTGACAGGAAAATATCACCTGAACATCTCTATGTAAAAAATAGAGATATTTTACCTCAAAAGTTCCTCAGTAGCCACAACCCATTGTAAAGGACTTCTAAGCAACAAATCAGTATGTCTGTCCCGGGACAGCGGAAGGAGCGAGCTTTCGTGCACTCTCATCTTATTTCCCTATTAAGTTTAAGGAAGTTTACTGTGAAATCTCATGAGATCATAGTAAGAGTTCATGACCTCAGCACTGCTGATGCTGATTGGCTGCTGTTCATTTTTTCATTTTTTTTTTTTTTTTTACCTGCAGCTGGGCAACAGCTCAGTATAACTTTTTACACATAACTTACTCTGCTGAACTGAGGAGATTGTGAGGTAAAATCTTCCTTTTTTTTTTACATAGAGATGCTCAGGTGATATTTCCCTGTCAGATTTTACAGTTATACTGCATCAGTTTCAAGTTATTTAGCATATGAGTATTATGTCCCTTTAAGTGAAAAAGACGCATTTATACAATATCATAATCAATTAGACTTTCAAAAATCATATAAGATAAGGTAAATTTTGTCATGGGGAAAACATACTGTTGAAAATCCATTAATAAACATACATTCATTCATTTTAAAATGTGTTGAGCATATCTTAGTATTACTTTGGAAGAGAAAAAATCCTTAGCTTTATCAGTTTTGGCAAAAGAGGAAAGCAGACACGTTTGGTTTCTCCTCTGAAGTTCCGTATATCAACAGTGTGAACATCACATCATATCTGGCATACCCACAAGCTTATATAGCCTTTGTTTAGAATTTACATTGGGCTGGCACTGACAGTCGTTGGAAATCGCCAGTTGCGAAAGACCTGACATTTCCTAGTGCGTTGCAGAGGAGATAGCTACCTGGACAGCTACTTAAGTTCCAGCAGGTGTTTGTGGCACTTCTCAAGTGCTTTATACTTTATAAGTATAACTTGTAGTGCGTGTTTGGAGACCAAGTATCACTGATTGTGCACTATTGTGGCGCCCTCTTCTGTTCTACTCCTTTATCTTAGTATTAGTTGATACCTAACTGTAACACAAAGAGAGGACTACGTATATTAGAAATGAGACATACAGAGGGAAAAGCAATTTTCAGTTGTCAATAAAAAAAAAATGAATATCACATTCCCTATTCATGCCTAATGGATGTCGTGTGTGTAGTTTTAGGAAAGAAATTTAGTTCCTTTTTCTCTAGAATCTTTAAAGGGACCCTAAACACCTTCTGTTTTCATGTAATTATTATTTTTTTTAATCATTTTTTTTTTTGTTTTAAACATTATTTGTTTCTCCATATTTTTATCTAGCCTCTGCTCAATTATCTTTTATTGTGAATGTTACCACTAAACCACCGCCTACTGAATGCGGTGGTAGCCGCCATGTTGTAACACACGTTGTATGGTTTTAACATACAGACTCGATGTGCACTCCCTTCTTCACTTCCCCGCATGCGCATACAAAGAAAGTAACGTCTTTGCCGCTTCTATGAAGCTAGTTCTCATTAACTTTGTGAACGAGCTTCATAGATTTAGTTGTTTCACAGGCAGCCGTTTTCACTGAATGCTGACAGCTCTGTGAGACGACCGGCTTGTCAGTGATTGTTAGCCAGGGTTTTGTGTTTTTTTTTTTATTCATAATGTTTTTTAATTTTTTACAATGCAAATCCTTTTTGTTTTTGTTATAGGTGTTCCTTTTTTTTTTTTTTAAAAACGGAAGTCTGCTTATTGCTGTGAGCGTGCACACATATAGGCATTGCGCTCACAGCATAACTAAAAAAACTACTGCTGCTATAAAGTTTGCAGCTATTACCTTCACTGCTAAAGCATATCTTTTGAACCGGCCTCAGGGATCCCCCAACACGCTGTTACAGCTCAGCGACTGCTGTCTCATAAATATATTCTGTTATCTTCAACACTAAGCTGTGTCACCCTTCTTCCCCTCCCCTTTCTCTCCAAGCTCCCGGAATCCAGCTCAAGCCATACATTTTTTTCTTTCCTATGCCTTTCAAAGGGTCCGATCTAAACAAACTCTGAAAGGCATAGGAAAGAAAAAAATGTATTGCTTTAGCTGGACTCCGGGAGCTTGGAGAGAAAGGGGAGGGGTAGAAGGGTGACACAGCTTAGTGTTGAAGATAACAGAATATATTTATAAAACAGCAGTCGCTGAGCTGAGCTGTAACAGCGTGTGCGCAGGAGAGCAGCAAGCCCTTAGCCCCGCAGCGCGGACACTGCGCAGGGTAGCTGGGGAAATGCTCAGCTCTAACCACTCCTTCTTTGAATCCTGTGAGAAGATCCATGGGGACCCTCTGGAAAAACTAAAATCTGTGGCAGCCCAGTTGCCCGAGAATGGAGGGCTTAATTGGAGGTGAGTGGTGTCACTTATCGTTTTCGCTGGTATCTTAACGCAAAAGAGACCACAAAGCTGGGACCCCCAAGGAGCTGTCCGAGGTGCTGAGTGACTTCTTGACTGAGGAGCACAGAGACTGGCTACAGAATAATGGAGGATGCGTAAAATACATTTTTTACCATATTTATTATAGTCGTGTGGTCGCTCAGGATGATCTGAGTCAGTTTACGTGGAAAAGACAAGTTAGGTTATTTGCTGATATACACAAACGCATTAGCTGTAGCTTTTAAATCTAATTGGTTAATTAAGGGGTTAGCTATAGCTTTTTAGTTCAATATTTTTTTTTAATTCAGAGTAAGCTATAGTTTTTCAGTCTGTTAGATTTGGGTCTCATCGTATTTATTAAGAGAATCTCACATAATCTATCCAGCAGGACATAGACATCAGTAGCCAGGACTATGACATGTTTTGTAAAAGTTTTCAGTATAAGAATTGTTATATGAAGAACATATACATCTGGCTCCTAATTTGTGGAAGTTATTTAGGGAGAACAGTGTAATTGGTTTACTCTGCTGACTGTTGGGGGATCCCTGAGGCCGATTCAAAAGATATGCTTTAGCAGTGAAGGTAATAGCTGCAAACTATAGCAGCAGTAGTTTTTTAGTTATGCTGTGAGCGTGCACGCTCACAGCAATAAGCAGACTTCCGGTTTTGTCAACATCACTTTCACCCATGTCTGCACAGAGCGGTCAGAAAGTCACATAAATGTAAAAAAATAGAACACCTATAATAAAAAAAAAAGGGATTTTCATTTTAAAAACTGAAAAAAAACATTATGAATAAAAAAACACAAAACCCTAATGACAAGTGTTTAAGGTCCCTTTAATTTATTTCCCCCTCTAGGAGGAGTGACAGCCACATCAATTACTTGTAACAATAAATTTGCAACATTAGTAAAATGAAAATTGTTAAAGTGGTTTGCTACAGTGGAATCTTTATTGTATTTTTTTTTTTTTTTTTAACGTCTGACGTGTTCATTGAATCTTGTTCTAACAGGACGTGTAGTTTTGCCAAACATATTGACAGTGGCAAAAATTGCAGGTTAAAAAATACACAACAAACTGTGAGCCACAGTTAGCATAGAACTCAATATTGTATTTCTCCTTGTTTACCTGACAAATTAAGCTATTGCCTAGATGAATATTTGGATAAGCGTAACATACTCTACTGACACATTTAAATGTACCTTTTTTTTAGGCAACCAGTTAAGTAAATTTGTTATTGATCTTGTTTTTAAACAAACTAGGCAAAGTTTGGGCTAGAGTTCTCGTTTTTTTTTTCGGAACAAGTTTACAATTATTGATATAAAGGATGTAGGGCATCATCAGCAGATAAGATATGCTGATGTCTTTTTAAGATTTTAACTATGTCATTATATTGCTGACTAAATTTTGTGGTAAAGACAATTGCTTCATCTAAGTTATTCTGTCTAGTTTCAATGTGTTTTCTATTTCCACTATGATATTTAACAGCTTTTCTGCATTTTTCCAATTTGTGAAATTTGTATCCTCGTCTAGTTAGTCTATTCCTAAGTTCTATTAACTGTTGATCATAGATACTATCTACTTTGGTATTTCTTCTAAGTCTTAAGAATTGTGATTTAGGAATAGATTGAACAAGGTGCTAAGGGAGTTGGGATGTTGCACGCAGTATAGTATTCCCTGCAGTGTTTTTTCTGAATGTTTGGGTGCTAATTTCATTTTCTATCATTTGAAGGGTAAGGTCCAGATAGTTCACCTGCTTCCCACTATATTCACCAGTAAATTTCGGACCCAATTCATTATTACAATAGCTCAAAAATTCAGAAAAAGATTTGTCATCCACCGTTTTTTTGATTATAAGGAGCAGGTCATCTATATAGCGCACAAAAAGTGCAATATCCTCACACCAGGGATTATCAGAAGTGTAGATGTAAAGTTGCTACAACCATGCCACAAAAATAGTGGCAAAAAAGGTGCAAATTTTGCGCCCATGGCAGTGCCACGTTTGAAGAAAATACTCATTATTAAACATAAAATAATTATGTGATAAAAGAAATCTGAGCACTTCACATACATAATCTATTTTATCCAATTCAGAATCTATTTTAATGAAGTATTCAACTGCCTTTATGACTACATTTTGGGAAATAGGTGTGTAAAGAGAGGTGATATCTATCACCATCCAAGTATAGCCTGGTTGCCATTTGTTCTGCTCCAGTGTAAGTAATACATGTGAGATGTCCTGAAGGTAGGACAATTGTGACTTGGTATATGGCTGGAGAATACAAAATACGACTAACTAATTTATACACTGATAACAATTACGATGAATGTTTTACCCCCAAATCTTTACTAAAACCTAAAAAACATGGTTCAGAATTTTATCCTACTAATTTTAAGGGGCCACTAATAAATGCTTTTCAAAAGGCTGTACAACAGGATATGTTTAAATTAGAGGAAAGTGTAAAGGGCAGTGCTGCCTCCACTAATCTAACTTTTAGAGAGCGACAAGCCATTAAATCTTTGCAGAACAATAATAATATTGTAATACGCAATTCAGATAAGGGAGGCAGCATTGTCACCATGAATACAGATTTTTACTTTGAAGAAGCATATAAACAATTGGCAGATGAAAAGGTGTACCCCAAATTGCAAACAAATCCAACTAGGCTCTTTAAAAATAGCCTTAAGAAATTGGTTTCAGATGGTATAGCTTTTATGTATCTTTAAAGATGATGATATGGACACTTTAGTCCCAGAATATCCTATCTGCCCCATTTTCCACCATATGCCAAAAATACATAAAATGTGGAGTGTCCTCCAGGGAGACAGATTGTGGCTGGTATTGGCTCATTATTTGAGCCATTGCTAGAATGGTTGGACTGTATTCTCCAGCCAAATGCCAAGTCACAATTATCCTACCTTCAGGACACCTCACATTTATTACTTACACTGTAACAGGCTAAATGGCAACCAGGCTATACTTGGATGGTGGTAGACATCACCTCTCTTTACACATCTATTCCCCAAAATCACAGCATAAAGGCAGTTGAATACGTCATGAAAAGAGATTCTTAATTGGAATTGGATAAAATAGATTATGTATGTGAAGTGCTCAGATTTTTTTTTATCACATAATTTTATTTTTAATAACGAGTATTTTCTTCAAACATGTGGCACTGCCATGGGTGCAAAATTTGCGCCCTCTTTTGCCAATATTTTTGTGGCATGGTGGGAGCAACTTTACATCTACACTTCTGATCCCTGGTGTGAGGATATTGCACTTTTTGTGCGCTATATAGATGACCTGCTCCTTATAATCAAAAAACCCGGTGGATGACAAATCTTTTTCTGATTTTTTTTTTTTTTTTTTTTTTTTTTTACCTATTGTAATAACAATGAATTGGGTCTGAAATTTAATGGTGAATATAGTGGGGAGCAGGTGAACTATCTGGACCTTACTCTTCAGATTATAGATAATGAAATTGTCACCCAAACATTCAGAAAACCCACCGCAGGGAATACTATACTGCATGCAACACCCTGAGCACCTTGTTCAATCTATTCCTAAATCACAATTCTTAAGACTTAGAAGAAATACCAAAGTAGATAGTATCTATGATCAACAGTCAATAGAACTTAGGAATAGACTAACTAGACGAGGATACAAATTTCAGATTGGAAAAATGCAGAAAAGCTGTTAAATATCATAGTGGAAATAGCAAACACATTGAAACTAGACAGAATAACTTAGATGAAGCAATTGTCTTTACCTCAAAATTTAGTCAGCAATATAATGACATAGTTAAAATCTTAAAAAGACATCAGCATATCTTATCTGCTGATGATGCCCTGTCTGCTTTTTATCATGCTCTAATAAATTTTTTGTATTTTAAGTTACCGGGTCTTGGTGCAGTGCTTGCTGCTTATCTTACCTTGTACTATTTTTCTTTGTGTGTACACTTGTATTTGCAAACCTCATCCCAGCTACAATATCTCACAAAAGTGAGTACACCCCTCACATTTTTATAAATATTTTATATCTTTTCATGTGACAACACTGAAGAAATTACACTTTGCTACAATGTAAAGTAGTGAGCGCACAGCCTGTATAACATTGTAAATTTGCTGTCCCCTCAAAATAATTCAACAAACAGCCATTAATGTCTAAACCGTTGGCAACAAAAGTGAGTACACCCCTAAGTGGAAATGTCCAAATTGGGCCCAAAGTGTCTATTTTGTGTGGCCACCATTATTTTCCAGCACTGCCTTAACCCTATTGGGCATGGAGTTCACCAGAGCTTCACAGGTTGCCACTGGAGTCCTCTTCCATTCCTCCACAATGATATCACTGAGCTGGTGGATGTTAGAGACCTTGCGCTCCCCCACCTTCCGTTTGAGGATGCCCCACAGATGCTCAATATGGTTTAGGTCTGGAGACATGCTTGGCCAGTCCATCACCTTTACCCTCCGCTTCTTTAGCAAGGCAGTGGTCGTCTTGGAGGTGTGTTTGGGGTCGTTAGCATGTTGAAATACTGCCCTGCGGCCCAGTCTCCGAAGGGAAGGGATCATGCTCTGCTTCAGTATGTCACAGTACATGTTGGCATTCATGGTTCCCTCAATGATCTGTAGCTCCCCGATGCCGGCAGCACTCTTGCAGGCCCAGACCATGACACTCCCACCACCATGCTTGACTGTAGGCAAGACAAACTTGTCTTTGCACTCCTCACCTGGTTGCCGCCACACACGCTTGACACCATCTGAACCAAATAAGTTTATCTTGGTCTCATCGGACCAGAGGACATGGTTCCAGTAATCCATGTCCTTAGTCTGCTTGTCTTCAGCAAACTGTTTGCAGGCTTTCTTGTGCATCATCTTTAGAAGAGGCTTCCTTCTGGGACGACAGCCATGCAGACCAATTTGATGCAGGACCGCTGACAGGCTTGTATTTAGTGTATTGTAGGAAGTGTACCTCACTATCCTTCTAATCAGACTGTGCTCCAGCTCCTCCCACAAGCAGCAGTAGTGTTTACTGAAGCGTATCTGATCTCTGTCCGGGGGCACTCCGTTCCCAAGCGTTCCCGGTGGACTTGACCCCTGGGAAGAAGTTTTAATGGAATTATCAAAAATAAAAGTAAGCCAGCTGGTGAGTCCAGATAAAACTAATCCATGTGTTCAAAGGGAACTTCAGTCTGTGATAGCTATTGCATTAGCTGCTTTATTTAATCAGTTGCTGTTAACAGAGGTTGTTCCAGAAGACTGGAAAATTGCTAATGTCGCCCCTCTTCATTAAAAGGATATCTGGGAAGACTCTGGTAACTATAGGCCAGTCAGTTTGACCTCCGTAATGGAAACTCTTTTAAAGGAAAGACTTGTGCCTTACTTAAAGTTATAGGAAAGTCCAAATTAAACTTGGAAGAATCGGAGCATATAATTTTAGGACACTTTTAAAATCACTTCTATTTTCAAATATCCTTTGTTCATCCATTGTTGAAAATTAATAAGCACATATCTTAAGCTAGCTAGAGAATGGTGCCTGCATACATTTGTCTCTTGTTATTGGCTAACTAGATGTGTTCAGCTAGCTGCCAGTAGTTCAATGCCTCAAAGGATAACAAAGTAATGAAGCATATCTATACTATAATTGCGTTTGTAACGGTCCGTTGCCGTCGTCAGTTGCACGCACAGCCAAACAAATCCACCTTGGGCGAGATTACATATGCTGCGTCGCCCACACAAAGTATTAACAAACACCTAATTGCCCGCACAAAGTATTAACAAACACCGACCGCATGCGCAATATGTACCTCTCAACCGCTATCCCCCACCGCAATAACTAAATAAAATGTATAAACCCCTAATACGCTAACCCCCACTTTGCAAAGTACTTAATAAAGTTATTAACCCCTAATCTGCCATTCACCTACATCGCAATCTAACTAATAGTGATTAACCCCCTAATCCGCCATTCACCCACATCGCAATCTACCTAATAAAGGGATTAACCCCTAATCCGCAATTCACCCACAATGCAAATAACCTAATTACAATATTAACCCTTAAACCGCCAACCCTCCACAACACCAAATACCTAATTACACTATTAACGCCTAAACCACCAACCCCCCACAACGCTAAGAATTAATGTAATCGCTAAGCCCCCCTAACCTAACACCCCCTAAATTAACCCAAATTACATAAAATCCCCAATTACATAAAATAAAGACTATCATCTTAATAAATTAATTAAAAAGTACCAAAATAAAAAAAAACATTATATAAAAAAATATGTCTACCGGTCCGGATGTCCTCTTCTGCCCGGATAGGATGAAGACTTCTGCCGCTCGATGTCGTCTTTTGGTCTATCGGTGCCCGGTTGGGTGAAGATGACTCAAGGTAGGGAGATCTTCAGGGGGGTAGTGTTAACTTTATTTAAGGGGGGTTTGGGTTAGAGTAGGGGTATGTGGGTGGTGGGTTGTAATGTTGGGGGGTGGTATTGTGTTTTTTTTACAGGCAAAAGAGCTGATTTCTTTGGGGCATGCCCCGCAAAAAAGCCCTTTTAAGGGCTGGTAAGGTAATAGAGCTGTTAACTTTTTTAATTTAGATTAGGGTAGGGAATTTTTTTAATTTGGGGGGCTTTGTTATTTTATTAGGGGGCTTAGAGTAGGTGTAATTGGCTTAAAATTCTTGTAAACTTTTTTTTATTTTTTGTAAATTAGTGTTGTTTTTTTGTAGTTTAGTTTATTTAATTGTAGGTACTTGTAGTTAATTGATTTAATTTATTTATTGATAGTGGTTTAATTGTAACTTAGGTTAGGATTTATTTTACAGGTAATTTTGTAATTATTTTAACTTGGTAGCTATTAAATAGTAAATAACTATTTAATAGCTATTGTACCTAGTTAAAATAAATACAAAGTTGCCTGTAAAATAAATATAAATTCTAAAATAGCTACAATATAATTATTCGTTATATTGTAGCTAGTTTAGGATTTATTTTACAGGTAAGTATTTAGCTTTAAATAGGAATACTTTATTTAATAAGAGTTAATTTATTTTGTTAGAATAAAATTATATTTAATTTAGGGGGGTGTTAGGGTTAGACTTAGCTTTAGGGGTTAATACATTTATTAGAGTAGCGGTGAGGTCCGGTCTGCAGATTAGGGGTTAATACTATTTATTATAGGGTTTTTGAGGCGGGAGTGAGGCGGTTTAGGGGTTAATACATTTATTAGAGTAGCGGCAAGCTCCGGTCGGCAGATTAGGGGTTAATAAGTGTAGTTAGGTAGCGGCGACGTTGGGGGGGCAGATTAGGGGTTAATAAATATTATGTAGTTGTCGGCGATGTTAGGGGCAGCAGATTAGGGGTTTATAGGTATAATGTAGGTGGCGGCGGTGTGCGGTCGGCAGATTAGGGGTTAAAAAATGTTATTATAGTGGCGGCGATGTGGGGGCACCTCGGTTTAGGGGTACATAGGTAGTTTATGGGTGTTAGTGTACTTTAGAGCACAGTAGTTAAGAGCTTTCTGGGCTAACGCCGGTTTATAAAGCTCTTAACTACTGACTTTTTTCTGCGGCTGGAGTCTTGTCGGTAGAGGCTCTACCGCTCACTTCAGCCAAGACTCTAAATACCAGCGTTAGGAAGATCCCATTGAAAAGATAGGATACGCAATTGGCGTAAGGGGATCTGCGGTATGGAAAAGTCGCGGCTTGGAAGTGAGCGTTAGACCCTTTCCTGACTGACTAAATACCAGCGGGCGGTAAAAAGCAGCGTTAGGAGCCCTTAACGCTGCTTTTGACGGCTAACGCCAAACTCTAAATCTAGGCGAATGTGAATAGGTATTGTTTATTGCAATATTCACATTGAGAGAGGCCCATTCTGTGTGTGTTCTGCTACTCACTTGTTTCTGTTATACACATCACCCAGACTGACGCCGAGGTTCCAGTGTATCGGCCGTTTTTTCTTTATATTCTCATCTTTTAATTCTACCTATTATTGTTGCTAACTTTTATGGTTAGGCAGGAGGGCTGCACCGGAGATAGGAGATGAACATTGTTGTTTTTTCACCTTAACCGTTAACTGGCACTGTGTAGTGAATAGGTGAAGATATTTATCTATTCTAATAGTTCTGCCATTGCATTTATACCATGTCTCAATTACATAAGTCAGTCGGCTTATAATGCTACAGTTACAAGTGACTGCATACTTGAGACCGCAATTACTAGCACTAAGCTTTATTATATTACGGTATTTAACCTACATCAGGTGCATGAATAATATAGATTTATTGTTACAGGGCTCATACAGGGATTCAATGTAAATAATAATAGTAACTGTGAGTAGTTGTCAGTACTATTACGGCGTACTAGAAGTTTTGACTGCACTATTATCTATAATTGTTCACTGGCTTTATGGGGCTCTGTTATTGTGCCCCTTAGACATAACAGCAGCACATCGCTCACACTGTCTCTCTGCTTACGACAAGATGTTTACTTCTGGCTCAATAACTATATATTGCAGGTCTCTCTTACTTTCAACTATGGACGAGACATTGAATGTAGCCAGGACAACAAGCCGTTTCTGCTAGTATGCACCAACCACTTGCTTAATACTATACACCTGTCACTACCATTTTCAAACTACAGACTTTAGCTAGTATACCTCATTTAGGCACCTATGAACAACGTATTCATTGTATTCCTTTCCCTGCTGATACATTTGTATCTTTGTTGTGTCTGACTTTATAACTCTACTTTTTAAACCGTATTCAGTAGAGTTACACACTCCTATTTCTGCCCCAGGTTGTAATTTTAATTTAAAGGGCCATGATACCCAAATGTTGAAACACTTGAAAGTGATGCAGCATAGCTGTAAACGGCTGAAAATATCACCAGAACATCTCTATGTAAAAAAGAGATTTATTTGTTTTACCTCAAAATGTCCTAAGTATTGACACTTCATTGTAAAGGACTTTAAGCAGCAAATCGGTATTCATTTCCCAGGACCTGCAAGGGAGCGAGCTTCATGCACACTCATCTTATTTCCATGTTCAGTTTGAGGAATTTTACTATGAAATCTCATGAGATCACAGTAAAAGAGTTCATGACCTCAGCACTGCTAATGCTGATTGGCTACTGTTAATTTCTTTTCTTTTTTTTTCTTTTTTTTCTTTTTTTTTTTCCTGCAGCTAGACAGCAGCTGAAGTATAACCTTTTACACGGCAATTACTCGATTGAGCTGAGGAAATTGTGAGGTAAAATATATTCCCTTTTTTACATAGATTCTCAGGGGATATTTTCCTGTCAGATGTTTACAGTTATGCCGCATCACCTTCAAGTGATTTAGCATATGAGTATTATATCCCTTTAAGGTCCCTGCTTTTAATTTTTAACTTTTAAAGTTATATTTTATACTAGTGTTGAGAGTATCTTTATACTAATTGACACATGAATTTGTGACTTATTATTACTCACATGAATGTTTTTTGACTTGTGAGTGCTATTAGTGTGTTTTTTGTTGTTGTTTTTTTTGTGGATCTCTTTCCACTATTTCTCTTGTTTCATAGTTAACAATACACAGCACCCCCTCCTTAAACACTGTTATTTACATATTTATGTGGATATCATTAGGGTAGTAGTTTATTCATGCATATCAGTAGTGCCTCTGGTCCCCAATCTTTACGGCTGTTTAGATTAATACTTTGCGTTGTGGGGGGATGGCGGTTTAGGGGTTAATTAGGTAGATTGCATTGTGGGGGGTTGGCGGTTTAGGGGTTAATACTTTAATTAGGTTATTTGCGTTGTGGGTGGATTAGGAGTTTATCACTTTATTTAGGTAGATTGCGATGTGGGGTTTAGTGGTTAATAACTGTATTAGGTAGATTGCGATGTGGCGGATTAGGGGTTAATACTTTTGTTAGTAGTTGTGATGTGGGGGGATGGCGGTTTAGAGGTTAATACATTTGTTTATTAGTTGGCATGTGGGGGGATGGCGGATATATAGGGGTTTTGATGTGTCGGGTTTATTTTTGGGAGGTGGGTTAGACTTTTACATGCAATACAACATTTTTATGTTATTTTACTTAGGCGCCAGCAGTTCAGAAGTCACTGGCGACTCCAGAAATGTGTATTTCTGAACTTCGGCAGCATCTGATCTGTCGGCACCGTATATGTGATCCACCCGATGTGCAAGGTGAACTTACGGGCGGCACAGGTTTCAGCAGTTGCGCTGAAACCTACACCTTATATGTAAGCTTGCTCCTGAGCTGCATCCAGGTGGATTCTGAAAATGTCTTAACTCCTAGTTTGATAATAAAACTAAATTTGAAAGTTGTTTAAAATTGTATGTTCTATCCGAAACGTGAATTACATTTTGGGGGGTTTCCTGTCCCTTTGAAACAAACACCTAGAAGACAAAGGACAGCATGGTTTCACTGCTGGAAGATTATATTAGAGTATTCCACTGGTTTTCAAACCTGTCCTCGGGCCTCCCCAACAGGCCAGGTTTTCTAAATTTACCTTGGATGAGAGCAGGTAAAATAACCAGGTTTACTAATCGGCTGGTTGTTTCACCTGTGCTCTAGTTCAGGTATCTGCAAAATGTGGCCAGTTAGGCAGGCCCGAGGACAGGTTTGAAAACTAGTGGTCTAATCTAATTTAATAGTTTGACTGTGTAACTAAATGAATAGACCAGGGAGTAGCCATAGATGTAGCATATATAGACTGTAGCAAACCATTTGACACTGCCCCACACAACACACTTCTTCACAAAATGTATTGCCTTTTGAGTAGATGCTAAGATTAAGTAGGTAGAATGCTCACTTAAAGGGATAGTTTACCGTAAATGTTCTCCCTTTTAATTTGTTCCCAATGATCCATTTTACCTGCTGGAGTGTATTAAATTGTATACAAATAGCTCCTTTGCCTTTATATCGTCATTTGAAATAATTGATTGTGCCTGTGGTATCAATATTTATATCAAAAGTTTCTATATTAAACGCCTTCCTGCCGGTACTTACTTGTTACATCGGAACAAATTTCTCATGTAAACAAGTAAAAATTTAGTCACACAAGCGTACATGCGATCGCGTGATTTCAATGACGGGATAGGGTCTGGGGGAAGTGTATATGATGCTAGGCACACCCTCAAGTCTGCAATCGCAGTTGGGAAGCCGTAGCTGCTTCAGAACGGCTAGGACGTTCCATGCTGTCTTAACGGCGCTAAAGCCCAGCGCAGTTAGGACGGCATGGAACTTCCTAACGGCAGGAAGGGTTTAAATATAGGCTTGTCAATATAGGCTATATCAATAGCTATGCAGAAGAAATTGCACTGACAGTGGGGAGTAGGAGAGATGCATTTCTAAAATGTTTATTTTCAATTGTTCTTTCTATTGTATGGAGACAGAGATAAGAAAGGGGGGACAAATGAGTGATAAGATAAGGCTGTCTGATCTCTCTGTGAGCTTAGGTCATTTTGATGGGTTGTGGTTTCAAAGAGCTATTTCATTTACAAAAAGAAACATAATAGGATAGAAGTCAGAGGGTGGTGTTCCCCAAGGATCCATTCTTGTTTATCACTGATATTGGAAGAGGGCTCCAGGGGAAGGTGTGTTTTTTGTTTGCTAATGATTAAAAAATTCATAGCAGAGTTGATGTTCCAGGAGGGGTGGATCAACTGAGCAGTGACATTAATAAAAAAAAAAAAAAAAAAAAAAAAACCTGGAAGACTGGTTACATAATTGGCATCTAAAATTATTATTACCAACAGCAAAATGATGCACATAGGATTCAAAGCCGTATTACAGTCTCAATAGCACATTACTGACTGTAACTAAAGAGGAACAGGACTTGAGATTTACTATTTTAGATATTTAAAAATTGATAGGCAGTGCAGCCAGTAAGGCTATTGAATACTTGATCATATTGGGATAGGTATTAGCAGAAATAGCAAGGTTCTTATGCCACTTTACAGATCATTAGTTGGGCCTCATCTGGAATACTCTGTACAGTTCTGGAGACCACATCTTCAGAAAGATATAAATAAAATAGAAACTGTCCAAAGGAGGGCTACTAAAATGCTACACGTACAAAGAAAGACTCTATGATCTAGATAAAGAGGTGACATGAAACCTTCAAATATATGAAGGGAAATAATAAAGTGGAAGCAGAAAGCATTTTACACAAAAAATAAATATCAAAGCAAGGAGTCATAATCTTAAGTAATAGGAAACCCACATTTTTCTTTCATGGTTCAGATACAGCACACGATTCTAAACAAGTTCCCAATTTACTTCTATTATCAGTTTTTGCTTTATTCTCTTGGTATCCTTTTATTGAAGGAGCAGTAATGCATTACTGGAGCTAGCTGAACACATCAGGAAGCCAATGGCAAGAGGCATATATGTGCAGCCATCAATCAGCAGCTAGCTCTCAGTTCCTGCGCCACCTATGTATGCTTTTCAATAAAGGATACCAAGAGAACGAAGCAAATTAGATAATAGACGTAAATTGGACATTTGTTTACAATTGTTCTATCTGAATCACAAAAGAAAAATTTGAGGTTTCATATTTTTTTAAGTTAGAGGGTAGCAGATTCAGGAGAAAAGATTTTTTTATTTTATTTTACAGAAAGGGTAATGGATTAATAGAATAAACTTCTAATAGAGGTTGTAAACACAAGTCCTGTAAAAGAATAAAAAAATGCCTAGGACACGCATAAGGCTATCCCAAACAAAAAGTAACATGTAATATGGGTAGACTAGATGGGCATATTTGGTTCTCATCTACCGTTAAATTCTATGTTTCTATATATAAGATGTCTCTATCATTTAGACTTGAAAAGTTTTACTGGACATGTCAATTCTTACTGTTTCTCTGTTTAACGCAGAATGTGCATATTTTGTTTTTCTTGTTGTAGATCACTAACCCACCAGGATGAGAGCTGGCCTCTTCCACTGTCATACATTATTTCAAGCTGCTATTCCCTCCGTAGTCTGAGGTCCAAGATACTTTTTCTGTGAGCTGCAGATCATCTTATCCTTCACAATGAATCTCTTATTAATAAAGGTGCTGTGCCTCCTGGGCCTTTTCTTGCTTATGATGCTGGGGACCCTTCTACCAGTGAAGATTATGGAGACAGATAGCAAAAAAGCTTTTCATTCAAAGAGACTGCTAACCCTGTGTAATTGCTTTGCCGGAGGAGTGTTCTTGGGCACTTGTTTCAATGCTCTGCTCCCTGCTGTGAGAGAAAAGGTATTATTACTCCTGTCTGTAACATGCAAATATTACAGTAGGACATTTAGATTCATTTTCAATTCTATTTGATGCTGCACATAGACGGTAACTAAACACATACATGTTAGTTCAAAAACGTAACTCTTCTTTTGTTTGTGTTTTTTTTTAGACAGGATTGGTGGGAGAATACTTCTTGGAGTCTTTAAATTTTTCTTTGAAATGTCCCTCAAATTGCTGAAATAGTAAAATGAGTATGGTAGACTGTTTAAGTGTTTCAGGATAAAAGTCAGAAAAACTCAGCTACAGAAGCGGATGTTAATACAGTTCAGGAATCTGAAATTTGCTAGAACAGGTCATTTTAGCAGTAGCGATCCTGCAGTGCTATGTGTTTAACCATCACAAAGGGGTTAAAGTACCACTCAGGAGCATCAGAGCACTTCTGATCCCACATGGGCACAGCTGGCCAATAAGCAGTGACAGTTGCACAATACAGCTACATTATTGCAATATGCATTCATTATTTATTTTGCAGCCTTTTGCTGTAAAATACATCTAAAAATTGTGCTTGCTTCACTTTCTCCCACTGAGGCTTGGGTTAATACTTTTAAGCAATTTATGTGAGCTTTTGTTTACTTTTCCGTCTCTCCCTAAGCTTCTATGGTGTCACATACTTTTAAATTGTGGATTATCAGTTTTGCATCAACAATCATAAGATCATTCTTTGCAATAGTAACTAAATTTAATTAGTGCTAAACCTCCTTAAGGGAATATAACAGTGCAGGCTACCCCAGTCTGCACATGTGCAAACATAGTGCTATATCTGAATATTAGTTTGTGATTGGTTAGCAGGGGTTCTTTTGTTCTGGGGGACAGGGAAATCGGTGAAAAGAATAAACATAAAACAATATACTCATTTGACAAAATAAAGCTGCAGTTTTCATTGCAAAATTATTCTTATACATGAAGGTTCATAATCATATAGTTTACAATTTGTGTTTAATTTTCCTTTAAACACATTATTGCAGGTTTGTCAGTGCTGTTTGGATAGTTTATAGCAGTTTGCTAAGTGACCTGTGTCATGTGACATTTACAAATTGGAGAAGGGTAGGCTGGATGCAGGCAATGCCTGTGTCACCCCTGTTCCTCCACTCACCACCTATTAACCCCTTGAGTGCTAACGACGGCTCTGAGCCGTTGCAGAGTTTCCCACTCAGGTGCCAACGACGGCTCAGAGCCGTCGCTAGCACTCTCGCACCTTGAGGGAGATCTGGGGCTTCACGTTATGCGCAATGACGTCACCGCGCAACTTTATTTAAACTTAACAATGTTAAGTATAGGAAAAGGGGGCATGCTGCTTAGAAGCCTGTATCTCAGGCATCTAAGCAGCTACAGACCCCCAAGACCCACTGTTGGAAAGGTAATCGCTTAACCTTTCTAAGAGTGTAAGTATTGGGGATCTGGGAAATGGAAAAAAAAGTTTTTTAAAAAAAAAACCTTTGACAGCTTAGCACCCAGGTGGGAAAGTGCTTAGCACTCAAAGGGTTAAATACCTGCTTCTTGCCTAACCTTGAGCCACTAGCACAATTGTCATTGCTGCTCTGTCGACTGAATGATGGGTGGCAGGGAGCTAAATCATGGGGACCACACACACTGTCCTTCTTTCCTCTGCTCACTGCCTGGTTAAATGCAATAGTGCAAATATGACATTTGCTCTAGCGGATCATGCAGACCAAACATCTGGGTATTCCTGCACCACAATCTGTGCACTGTTTAACCTTTCACCATCGTCGTCTTTATGAATCTGTCACAGTCTTAATGGCATGTTGGGTGTTGGCCACACCCTCTGTCACTGAAGCCTGGGTGTAAAGGTGCTGAGTGGGGAAATAAAAGGTCCCTCCTATATCATCTGCACTTAGAACATTTGTTCGTTGACGCTACTCTCTGTTGGCTGACTCTCAAGCTTCCTATTTTCCCCCTGGCCCAAAATCATTTTTAATACACATGTGCATTAGGATCCTAATGTAGGAGAAAGCAGCTGCCAGCAGCATTCAATTATTTCAAGATCTGTTTGAAGGGTCATTACAGTGAAAAATCTACATGCTCTAATTCATTAGGTTGAGCATGTAACTTCAACACTGCACCTCTATGTGATTAACCCCTGTAAAGTTAAAATATTCATAAAAAAAATATCGAAAAAGTTTGCTCACCCTAAAATATTCATAATTAATGAAACATACAGCAGGTGCAACCTAGAAACACATTTTATAAAGAGAGTGAATGTTCCAAATATGTTGCATTCAAAAGACTAGGGTACTGTACTCATACTAGTGAAAAATAAATCAAGACTGGGAATGTCCCTGTCTTGATTTATTTTTCAACAGTATAAGTGCAGTACCCTAGTCTTTTGAATGTACCTTATTTGGAACATTCACTCTTTTTCTCTTTATATTATAAAAGTTAAAATAATGCTTGTGAACTGCTGGTTCTAGGCAGAAACTGGTACTGACCCAAGCAGCAGTCAGGCATCTGGGTTGTGAGATTACCATTGCTTATTGGGTGTGACATTTGCACGGGTTAAATACATAGAGCAACTGATTTTAACACTAGCTACGCTGCAAGTCTAAGAAATTACAGCATGTGATTTTTGTTCACTATAATGGCCCTTTAGGTTCTACTTTTTATGTTGCATGATGAATACAAATTCTGTACACTTTTTGTGTATTCAATAATGAAACATAATTGCCATGCACAGCCACTTTGAGCATCAGAAGAAAAAGCATAAGCCAACTTATGTAAGACAGCAGTGTAGCAGTCACTGCATTGTTTCATAAAGCTTTACACAGTGAACACTCAAGCAAGTTCTGCCAGTTTGACTACTTGCAGTGTACCAGTAATACTTTTGTTGTGATCTCCTCCTATGAATGTGGCTGTCATAGTGGACGAGGAAACCGTTCTTGTAAATACCTAAATTTGCATTTCCTTATACCTGGCATTTTGTCAATCTCCTCCCTGTATAAAATTATAATGTTTTTTACCCTGGAGTGCTATGTACTATAGAATGAGTGATAGATAAATGTCTACTTAAAGGGCCATAATACCCAAATGTTTAAACACTTGAAAGTGATGAAACATAGCTGTAAAAAGCTGATTAGAAAATATCACCTGAACATCTCTATGTAAAAAAGAGATATTTCTCCAACATTGGTGTGTCCGGTCCACGGCGTCATCCTTACTTGTGGGATATTCTCTTCCCCAACAGGAAATGGCAAAGAGTCCCAGCAAAGCTGGCCATATAGTCCCTCCTAGGCTCCGCCCACCCCAGTCATTCTCTTTGCCGTTGCACAGGCAACATCTCCACGGAGATGGTTAAGAGTTTTTTGGTGTTTAAATGTAGTTTTTATTCTTCTATCAAGTGTTTGTTATTTTAAAATAGTGCTGGTATGTACTATTTACTCTGAAACAGAAAAGGATGAAGATTTCTGTTTGTAAGAGGAAGATGATTTTAGCAGACAGTAACTAAAATCGATTGCTGTTTCCACATAGGACTGTTGAGATGAAGTAACTTCAGTTGGGGGAAACAGTTAGCAGACTTTTCTGCTTAAGGTATGACTAGCCATATTTCTAACAAGACTGTGTAATGCTGGAAGGCTGTCATTTCCCCTCATGGGGACTAGTAAGCCATTTTCTTAGTCAAACAAACAGAATAAAGGGCTTAATATGGGCTAAAAAACTGGTAGACATTTTTATGGGCTAAATCGATTGCTTTATTTGGGCATATTATTCAGATTTAGGCTAACAATTGGCATTTATAATCTTGGGGAACGTTTATAAAACGGCAGGCACTGTGTTAGACACCTTTTTCAGTCAGGGGGCCTTTCTAGTTATAGACTGAGCCTCATTTTCGCGCCATTACTGCGCAGTTGTTTTTTGAGAGCAGGGCATGCAGATGCATGTGTGAGGATCTAAAAATCACTGAAAAAGCTTCTAGAAGGCGTCATTTGGTATCGTATTCCCCTCTGGGCTTGGTTGGGTCTCAGCAAAGATTATAGCTGGGACTGTATAGGGGTTAAATTTAAAAACGGCTCCGGTTCCGTTATTTTAAGGGTTAAAGCTCTGAAATTTGGTGTGCAATACTTTTAATGCTTTAAGACACTGTGGTGAAATTTTGGTAATTTTTGAACGATTCCTTCATACTTTTTCACATATTCAGTAATAAAGTGTTTTCTGTTTGAAATTTAAAGAGACAGTAACGGTTTTATTTTAAAACGTTTTTTTGTGCTTTGTTGACAAGTTTAAGCCTGTTTAACATGTCTGTACCTTCAGATAAGCTATGTTCTATATGTATGAAAGCCAATGTGTCTCCCCATTTAAATTTATGTGATAATTGTGCCATAGCGTCCAAACAAAGTAAGGACAGCACTGCCACAGATAATGATATTGCCCAAGATGATTCCTCAAATGAGGGGAGTAAACATGATACTACATCATCTCCTACTGTGTCTACACCAGTTTTGCCCATGCAGGAGGCTCCTAGTACATCTAGTGCGCCAATACTTATTACCATGCAACAATTAACGGCTGTAATTGTTAACTCCATAGCAAATCTTTTATTCAAAATGCCTACTTATCAGAGAAAGCGCGATTGCTCTGTTTTAAACACTGAAGAGCAAGAGGGCGCTGATGATAATTGTTCTGTCATACCCTCACACCAATCTGAAGGGGCCATGGGGGAGGTTTTGTCTGATGGAGAAATCTCAGATTCAGAAAAAATTTCTCATCAAACTGAACCTGATGTTGTGACATTTAAATTTAAATTAGAACATCTCCGCGCACTGCTTAAGGAGGTGTTATCTACTCTGGATGATTGTGACAACTTGGTCATTCCAGAGAAATTATGCAAGATGGACAAGTTCCTAGAGGTTCCGGTGCCCCCCGACGCTTTTCCTATACCCAAGCGGGTGGCGGACATAGTAAATAAGGAGTGGGAAAAGCCCGGCATACCTTTTGTTCCCCCCCCTATATTTAAGAAATTATTTCCTATGGTCGACCCCAGAAAGGACTTATGGCAGACAGTCCCCAAGGTCGAGGGGGCAGTTTCTACTCTAAACAAACGCACTACTATTCCTATCGAAGATAGTTGTGCTTTCAAAGATCCTATGGATAAAAAATTGGAAGGTTTGCTTAAAAAGATTTTTGTACAGCAAGGCTACCTTCTACAACCAATTTCATGCATTGTTCCTGTCACTACGGCAGCGTGGTTCTGGTTCGAGGAACTAGAAAAGTCGCTCAGTAGAGAAACTCCATATGAGGAGGTTATGGACAGAGTTCACGCACTTAAATTGGCAAACTTTTATTTTAGATGCCGCTTTGCAATTAGCTAGATTAGCGGCGAAAAATTCAGGGTTTGCTATCGTGGCGCGCAGAGCGCTTTGGCTAAAGTCTTGGTCAGTGGATGTGTCATCCAAGACAAAATTGCTTAACATCCCTTTCAAAGGTAAAACTTTATTTGGACCAGAATTGAAAGAGATTATTTCAGACATCACTGGGGGAAAGGGCCACGCCCTTCCACAGGATAGGTCTTTTAAGGCTAAAAATAAGCCTAATTTTCGTCCCTTTCGCAGAAACGGACCAGCCTCTAATTCTGCATCCTATAAGCAAGAGGGTAATGCCTCACAACCCAAACCAGCCTGGAAACCAATTCAAGGCTGGAACAAGGGTAAGCAGGCCAAGAAGCCTGCCACTGCTAACAAAACAGCATGAAGGAGTAGCCCCCGATCCGGGACCGGATCTAGTGGGGGGCAGACTCTCTCTCTTTGCTCAGGCTTGGGCAAGAGATGTTCAGGATCCTTGGGCGCTAGAAATAGTTTCTCAAGGTTATCTCCTGGAATTCAAGGAACTACCCCCAAGGGGAAGGTTCCACAGGTCTCACTTATCCTCAAACCAAATAGAGACAGGTATTCTTACATTGTGTAGAAGACCTGTTAAAGATGGGAGTGATACACCCAGTTCCAATAAAGGAACAAGGAATGGGATTTTATTCCAATCTGTTCGTAGTTCCCAAAAAAGAGGGAATGTTCAGACCAATTTTGGATTTGAAGATCCTAAACAAAATTCTCAGGGTACCATCGTTCAAAATGGAAACTATTCGAACGATTCTACCCACCATCCAGGAAAGTCAATTTATGACTACCGTGGATCTAAAGGATGCGTACCTACATATTCCTATCCACAAAGAACATCATCAGTTCCTAAGGTTCGCTTTTCTGGACAAGCATTACCAGTTTGTGGCCCTCCCATTCGGATTAGCCACTGCTCCTAGGATTTTCACAAAGGTGCTAGGGTCCCTTCTAGCGGTTCTAAGACCAAGGGGCATTGCAGTAGTACCTTACTTGGACGACATTCTAATACAAGCGTCGTCCCTGTCAAAAGCAAAGGCTCATACGGACATCGTTCTAGCCTTTCTCAGATCTCACGGATGGAAGGTGAACAAAGAAAAAAGTTCTCTGTCCCCGTCGACAAGAGTTCCCTTCTTGGGAACAATAATAGATTCCTTAGAAATTAGGATTTTTCTGACAGAGGTCAGAAAATCAAAACTTCTAAGCTCTTGTCAAGTGCTTCATTCTGTTCCTCGTCCTTCCATAGCGCAGTGCATGGAAGTAGTAGGATTGATGGTTGCAACAATGGACATAGTTCCTTTTGCACGAATTCATCTAAGACCATTACAACTGTGCATGCTCAAACAGTGGAATGGGGATTATACAGACTTGTCTCCAATGATTCAAGTAGATCAAAAGACCAGAGATTCACTCCGTTGGTGGCTGACCCTGGACCATCTGTCCCAGGGAATGAGCTTCCGCAGGCCAGAGTGGGTCATTGTCACGACCGACGCCAGTCTAGTGGGCTGGGGCGCGGTCTGGGAATCCCTGAAAGCTCAGGGTCTATGGTCTCGGGAAGAGTCTCTTCTCCCGATAAACATTCTGGAACTGAGAGCGATATTCAATGCTCTGAGCTTGGCCTCAACTAGCAAAGGCCAAATTCATAAGGTTTCAATCAGACAACATGACGACCGTTGCATATATCAATCATCAGGGGGGAACAAGGAGTTCCCTGGCGATGAAAGAAGTGACCAAAATAATTCAATGGGCGGAGGATCACTCCTGCCACTTGTCTGCGATCCACATCCCAGGAGTGGAAAATTGGGAAGCGGATTTTCTGAGTCGTCAGACATTCCATCCGGGGGAGTGGGAACTCCATCCGGAAATCTTTGCCCAAATAACTCAATTATGGGGCATTCCAGACATGGATCTGATGGCGTCTCGTCAGAACTTCAAGGTCCCTTGCTACTGGTCCAGATCCAGGGATCCCAAGGCGACTCTAGTAGATGCACTAGTAGCACCTTGGACCTTCAACCTAGCTTATGTATTCCCACCGTTTCCTCTCATTCCCAGGCTGGTAGCCAGGATCAATCAGGAGAGGGCCTCGGTGATCTTGATAGCTCCTGCGTGGCCACGCAGGACTTGGTATGCAGACCTGGTGAATATGTCATCGGCTCCACCATGGAAGCTACCTTTGAGACAGGACCTTCTTGTTCAGGGTCCATTCGAACATCCAAATCTGGTCTCCCTCCATCTGACGGCTTGGAGATTGAACGCTTGATTCTATCAAAGCGTGGGTTTTCAGATTCTGTTATAGATACTCTGGTTCAGGCCAGAAAACCTGTAACTAGAAAAATTTACCATAAAATATGGAAAAAATATATCTGTTGGTGTGAATCCAAAGGATTCCCATGGAATAAGATAAAAATTCCTAAGATTCTCTCCTTTCTACAAGAAGGTTTGGAGAAAGGATTATCTGCAAGTTCTCTAAAGGGTCAGATCTCTGCTTTATCTGTCTTACTACACAAAAGACTGGCAGCTGTGCCAGATGTTCAAGCATTTGTTCAGGCTCTGGTTAGGATCAAGCCTGTTTACAGACCTTTGACTCCTCCCTGGAGTCTAAATCTAGTTCTTTCAGTTCTTCAAGGGGTTCCGTTTGAACCTTTACATTCCATAGATATTAAGTTACTATCTTGGAAAGTTTTGTTTTTAGTTGCAATTTCTTCTGCTAGAAGAGTTTCAGTGTTATCTGCTCTGCAGTGTTCTCCGCCCTATCTGGTGTTCCATGCAGATAAGGTGGTTTTGCGTACTAAGCCTGGTTTTCTTCCGAAAGTTGTTTCTAACAAAAATATTAACCAGGAGATAGTTGTACCTTCTTTGTGTCCGAATCCAGTTTCAAAGAAGGAACGTTTGTTACACAATTTGGACGTTGTCCGTGCTCTAAAGTTCTATTTAGAGGCTACTAAAGATTTCAGACAAACATCTTCCTTGTTTGTTGTTTATTCTGGTAAAAGGAGAGGTCAAAAAGCGACTTCTACCTCTCTTTCCTTTTGGCTTAAAAGCATTATCCGATGGGCTTATGAGACTGCCGGACGGCAGCCTCCTGAAAGAATCACAGCTCACTCCACTAGGGCTGTGGCTTCCACATGGGCCTTCAAGAACGAGGCTTCTGTTGACCAGATATGTAAGGCAGCGACTTGGTCTTCACTGCACACTTTTGCCAAATTTTACAAATTTGATACTTTTGCTTCTTCGGAGGCTATTTTTGGGAGAAAGGTTTTGCAAGCTGTGGTGCCTTCCGTTTAGGTAACCTGATTTGCTCCCTCCCTTCATCCGTGTCCTAAAGCTTTGGTATTGGTTCCCACAAGTAAGGATGACGCCATGGACCGGACACACCAATGTTGGAGAAAACAGAATTTATGCTTACCTGATAAATTACTTTCTCCAACGGTGTGTCCGGTCCACGGCCCGCCCTGGTTTTTTTAATCAGGTCTGATGAATTATTTTCTCTAACTACAGTCACCACGGTACCATATGGTTTCTCCTATATATATTTCCTCCTGTCCGTCGGTCGAATGACTGGGGTGGGCGGAGCCTAGGAGGGACTATATGGCCAGCTTTGCTGGGACTCTTTGCCATTTCCTGTTGGGGAAGAGAATATCCCACAAGTAAGGATGACGCCGTGGACCGGACACACCGTTGGAGAAAGTAATTTATCAGGTAAGCATAAATTCTGTTTTTACCTCAAAAGTTCCTCAGTAGCCACCTCCCATTGTAAAGGATTTCTAAGCAGCATATTAGTATGTCTGTCCTAGGACAGCTGAAGGGATGAGCTTCGTGCACTCTCATATTATTTCACCAATCAGGTAAAGGAAGCTTACTATGAAATCTCATGAGAGTTAAGTCAAATCTCATGAGATCACAGTAAGAGTTCATGACCTCAGCACTGCTGATGCTGATTGGCTGCTGTTCATTTCTTCATTTTTTGTACAATAGAAATACAAAACAATCCTCAAGTATTAGACTTGATTACGCTGATTCTGCAGGGGTTGGTGAAAATTAATTGTGTAAATAACAAAACATTCAAAAAATAGTGTCCAAGGGTAGTGTCCAATAAAAATTAATCAGTCACTTAAAATGAGTTGTGGTAAAGGTCAGGTCCCAACAATAAATCTTCAATATATGTGTCCAAAATAATGTGTCCCAAATTGTATTCCAAATATAAATGTAAAAATAAATCAGCTGAGATGGTTTTTTTGAAAAAAGTGAAAAAATTAAAGTGAAAGAAATAAACGGATCCCAATGTGAAGAATACTAATGAAAAAGAAAAAGTTGTGAAAAATTTAGTAAAACATGTGGTTACAAATGTGAATAGTCAATGAATGACGCAAAAACTCAGTGGGATAAAATAGATATCACACTGAGTTTTTGCGTCATTCATTGACTATTCACATTTGTAACCACATTTTTTACTACATTTTTCACAGCTTACCACATTTTTTTCAAAAAATTTTCTTTTTCATTAGTATTCTTCACATTGGGATCCGTTTTATTTCTTTCACTTTAATTTTTTCACTTTTTTCAAAAAACCATCTCAGCTGATTTATTTTTACATTTATATTTGGAATACAATTTGGGACACATTATTTTGGACACATATATTGAAGATTTATTGTTGGGACCTGACCTTTACCACAACTCATTTTAAGTGACTAATTTTTATTGGACACTACCCTTGGACACTATTTTTTGAATGTTTTGTTATTTACACAATTAATTTTCACCAACCCCTGCAGAATCAGCGTAATCAAGTCCAATACTTGAGGATTGTTTTGTATTTCTATTGTACCAATTGTTTAATCTATCGTTTACATATGCTTATTTATACCATTTTTATTTTAAATATATTGTAATATTCGTGGATCCATGAATTAGAAGTTTTTATTGTTTTTATTGTCATTAATTTGTGTAGATTGATTTGTGCAGTAATAAATTTTAATTTTCGTAAACACCTAGCCTCCGTTAGTTGGCGCCTGGTAATTCCATTCTCTGTAGGTACTATAGAATGAGGACAGGTAATCTTGGATTTTGAAAATTCAATTTTTAGTTTCCTGGCTACTTTTTTGTGACATGGGTCGGCAGGTACTTATGCATATAAATATGTGCACTCACACAAAATTGACCTTCATTTAATAAAGCGACTAATCTTTTTGTGCGGAATCACTCTTTTTAATTGACGTCATTAGAGTAGTGCAGAATATACCTGTGCAAAACACAATTTTAAATTTCCTTTAACTTAAACCCATACTATTACCACTGGCTTAGAGGGGATAGTAAGTCACATGAGTCTTGTGACATGTTGGTCAGCTTTTGAGAATGCCCAGGTTAAAACAGTGTATCTGGGGGGCGGAGCCAACTGTGCAGCAGAGAGGTTGCAAATTTCAGGAGCTCTGAACCTTACCAATATAATTAAAGAATTTGGCGACTGTAGAAGCTTAAAAATTTGGCATGTACTGCAGACTGATCAGCTAGGGAGACCTACTCATTTAACTCCTAAGGGAGTAGCATTGAAATAACGGAACTTTGCATTCCTAGTGTGAATACTGTCGACAAGTGACTGTGGGAGACGCCATTTTTTGTGGCCTAAGCAGCGCCTGCAACTAGGAACGGGATTTTCATCACTTCACCTAATTATGGCCACTACAGATCATATTATGGAGGAGATGCACACCTTTCTAGATGGCTGCCGTTCTGCATTTGAACATTTCAACATCTTTGCGCCCCAACAAACAGACGCAGCATCGAACACCCATATTGCTCGTGCTCCCACCCCTATGATTACTACCATGGGGGGGGGACGCTTTGAGGCCCCGGCGCCCCCCTTCCACTTGGCACCCACTTCATAGCATTCTGGGAGCGGAGGATATGGCCGCAGAGACCCACCTGAATGGGACAGACACCGGAGACAGTACGGCCAGAGCAGATCACTTGGCGCCTTCAAGCTTTATAAGCATTACCTGCATGACATTGCGGAACAGCCCGGTGGGATGTCAGTCACCTCCTGTTATGGCCTGTAGAGGTTTGCTGGGGCTAGAGCATACAGCTCAGTTTGGCGAAATGCCAGCCTGGAACGGTCCTTTCCTCCTTCGGCCAGAACTTGTTTTGCCTCCGGTCTGCCCTACCCAGTACAGCCCAATTGCCGAGGTCCAGAGCTTTGGCATGGAGGCTCATAGACTTTGCCTAGCTTTCCGGTCTGGCGTGGGGTAAGGGAACGCTCATCCTCGCACACTACAATATAACGACCCCTTTCTCCCAGCCTGAAGTTCAACGCAGCATAGGTTTAGTGACTTTCTATAATGCCCACTTCGTATATAAGTCTGCTACCCTGATCCCATTCTCACTCCATTGCAGCCTGTTCCTAAGTTATTTGTTGTTAAGCCACGATGTACTCCTGCCCATTATTGCAGCTACAACTGCATTTTTATCTCTAATTTTATAAGAGGTCTTGAGTGAATCCAGAGACAGTGCTCCCAGGAAAATTGTTGTTTATTGGGGACATTTATGTTGGCTGCTTTTTCACAGTATTCCATGATTTATATATCCCTATAGTATTTGTATTTTAAATATCATGGTGTTTTGTTGACATGCTGAACTTTGTTTTAATCCATACTAGCTAAATATGCTTGTCTCATAACTGGACAAACTTTGCTGAGTAAAAAGGTCGGATGAGAACTCTAATGCTGGATAAACATATAACTACTTTTCTAACATAGGGCCATTCTATTTTATTCACATGGTTCAGCCTTGGATTGCAATTGTTCGCTGTTCTATTTGCACCGATGGGGATGTTACTGGAATTTAAATTTAGCACTCTCTCTATGTTCCCATGTCTAATTAAGTAGAGCTGGACCACTACCTCCCTAGTCATTTTTTTTAGTTATAAAGATGATTCTTTTATATTACATTTATTCTCAGAGTCTTGATATAGCTTCTATCTTGGATGCGCTACTGCCAGCGGCCGGGGCAGTGTGTCACCTATAGTATACAAATATAGAGCTCTGTAGAAGTGTTTTATCTCTAGCTTTACATCACACAGAAAATTAATCTCTTCAAACAAGGTTTCTGGTTTTAGTCAAGATTTTGGGCATGCTGTCAACACCTTTTGTATAGTTGTTGGGCTGCCATGGCGAGTTCATAAGTCTCTCATATTAATATTCTCCAAGTCCGCCTAGCTGGCATCTACTCAGTTCCCATCCTCATAAAAACTAACACTTGTACCTATTCTAGTAATTCACAGAGGCCATTTATTCATAGAGTCCAGTCTAATATTTAATATCTATAACACCTCAATCTTATTACAAAAGGGAAAGATAGATAAATAATTGAAACGCTTTCCCATTTCCTCTCTCAATTTGAGAATTTAATCTACCACCTCCCCCCTCACATAATGAACCTCCTAGATATGGAGGGCTACATAAGCGGCTCTCTCGTCTATGCCGCAACCTTCAATACCCCCCTAGCATTCACCTTTACATCTTACCACAGTGTTGACTCTAACTACTACATTTCATTCAGCTGGACTGATCAACATCATTTTCCAGTAGAGTCTCTGATCGTTTCACCATGTTATTTCCATTTAGGAATAATACTTTCATAGTGGTCATTACTTCATATGCTAATTGCCAATCTAATTCTAGTTTATAGGTCTAAAGGTGACCGTTCAAATCACTCAATTTCCTCTCTGAGTTTGATGCATGTTTTTAGAGGCATAAGAGTTGCCTTCAGTGTCAAGTGAGGAAACACATTTTGTTTAGACCATGTTAAAAAGAAAAAGAGGTTCCAGTCTACCGTATTGTATCATCTGTAATGTGAATTATTTTCAGCTTGTCTTATGCTATGGTTTTTTTTTCATAAAAGTTGTATTACTTCGCACAACCTCAATAAAAATAATATTAAAAAAAAAAACTGTATCTGGCCACAGCAAGAGAGAACCGGGCATCAATTCCTCCAGGCATATATAACATTCTGACATTTTTGTTTTTGGTTATTGTGCTAAGGTACTGTGAATTTCTCTAGCTAAATAATTGTTTGTTATGAAGCTATATAATCTAGTAACTAATCCCCTCGATATGCTGCTTGCCTTGTTTGGTGGTTCTTTTGTTGGCTGTGTATACAAAAGCAGATTCAATTTGACAACTTTTTAAGGATCAAGTACAAATGATATCAATTATATATTTTATCTATATGTAGAAACAGAAATTTGAGCTGTGGGTTTCTTGCAGTTCAGAACTATGATATCAACAAAAAATATTTTGGCCCAAGTTGTGTTTTGTTTTTTTAATTACACTTATCTTAAACTTGACACACCCATTTTACTAGCTAAGCCTCTAAATACTTTTTTTCTTTGTTTGATCTGAATTTTAAAATGTATTGGTTAATGCCTTTAAACAAATTGTGCTTGTACTAAAAATAAAATCTTTATGAGCCAGCAGCCACTCTGTTCCTATGGATGACTTGTGCACAAACATATACTTCCTGTTAGTTTCAAAATCTATTTAACAACCTCAATTTATTTATTTATTTTTGCATGAAAAAGATTACACAATTAAATAGTTGTTTCATATCTTCCTTTAATGATGTATTAGATTATGCATGTGCTCTTACCTTTAACCATGCACATACAAGGTATGTTCCTTGCAGAATAAAACAGACTTTAGACTTCCATTGTGGTACCTTATTTCTAAAAATGTAATTTAGCTTACAATAATAAAACTCTGCCAAAATATGTATTTATAGTATACAGTATAGCTGTATGGACATGAAACGCGCGAACATAAAACCCAAAATGTTCTTTCATGAGTCGGAGCATACAATTTTAAATAACTTTCCGATTTACTTATATTATAAAATGTTCTTAGTTTTTTTTTTTTTGTTATCCTTTTGTTGAAAAGCAGGTAAGCTCAGGAACGTGCACGTGTCATGTTGTACATTAGCAAGAGCACTAGATGGCAGCACGATTTCCTGTCATGTAATGTTCCAGACATGTTTACGCTACCTATACAGATATTTCTTCAACAAAGAAAAACAGAAAAGATTGAAGCACATTTGATAATAGAAGTAAATTGGAAACTTTTTAAAAATTGCATGTTCTGTCTGAATTATGAAAGAGAAAATTTCCTGTCCCTTTTTAAGATTTATTTAAAAAAATAAATAATATATATATTTATTATTTTTTTTTAAAACAGAAACAAAGCACCAATACGTTTTTGTAAAAATATATTTTAGATGGAACAGAGAAAATTCATAAGTATCGTGTTCCGAGAATAACCTCCACAAAACTGTTTAATCAGGGCAGCACAGCTGGAACCCTTATAAATAGTATTTATTAATAAAACCCATTGGAACAAGACCGGAATGTATTGGTCAAACTGTATTATTAATCCATGGCAGCTATCACGTTTGAAGGCAATCTTTCTGATTGTATAGCTAGTTTGAATCTCGCTGTATGTGCCACGATTATATGTTAAACACTAATATTCCAACACTCGAGCATCTGGATTTGCACAGATATTTGTGTGTTGTCTTTTGCCGCAAATAAATGCATCGTCAGAAACCCCCCTGTACCTAGGCAGGGACAGAGCTGAGACCCGACAGTTTGGTAGCTCTTATAGCTTATGCTTTATCTAAGTGTTACAGATATTTAACTACTGTTGGATATGTTCAATTGTTTTGTACTTATTTTCTTATGTTGCTAAAGTGAGAAAAAAAACTCTAAACTATGATAATCTACACAAAATATAACTGATTATAGACATATATAAAAACAATGAAATGCCTTCTATACACACACACTTCATATTTTCATCTTCACAGGTCTGCACTTTTTTATATTTGCATAGTATATATTTTTTTCTTGAATAAATTATAGGTGATTTAAATAGAAGCAATAACTACATATTCTGTAGTGTTAAAATAAACCGCTTAGTCTGATCTATTCTGTGACATCTAAATGTTAATTTTTACAATAAAATCGTAGTTTCTAGATGGGCTAGAAAATCTGAACTAAAATGCTGTGCTTTCCAAATAAACATATGACTTGCAAAGATTATAACAAAAAAAAGCTCTATCATATGGTCACATTAAATATTCATATTTCCTGTTAATGATAAATTATAGCTGTGGTAACATTTTGACATGAAATCCATTAACATATTGCAACATGTTTTTCTTACAGTTTGATGAAGTTCTTAAACTGGGAAAAATCAATACAGACTATCCCCTTGCTGAGACCATCATGTTGGTTGGATTCTTCCTCACCATATTTTTGGAACAAGCCATTCTGACATTCCGGAAAGAGAAACCTTCTTTTATCAACCTTGAGACATTTAATGCTGGGTCAGACGTTGGCAGTGATTCTGAATATGAAAGCCCATTTATATCATCCAACCGTAACAATCTCTATGAATCTGATCACAGCCATCACTCCCATGGCCTGAATGTTCAAGAACTATCCAGATCAAGTCCTCTTCGGCTCTTTAGCTTAGTATTTGCTTTGTCAGCTCACTCAGTCTTTGAAGGGCTCGCCATTGGTTTGCAAGATGAAGCAAAAAAGGTCTTAAGCCTCTTCATTGGTGTTGCTATTCATGAAACATTGGCTGCTGTGGCACTTGGTGTCAGTATTGCGAAAGTAGACCTTGGTCTTAAAGACGCTGCTAAGTTGGCCGTTTTGGTAAGCATAATGATTCCAATTGGCATTGCAGTTGGAATGGGGATTCAGGAAGCGCAAAACATGGCCAGCAGCGTCACTTCAGCTATGTTACAGGGTATCGCAGGAGGGACATTTCTCTTTGTTACCTTCTTTGAAATTTTAGTTAAAGAGTTTGAAGATAAGAATGATCGTTTGCTAAAAGTTCTCTTCCTAGTTCTGGGATACACAGTCCTAGCAGGACTAGTCTTTTTTAAATGGTAATTGCATAAAATAATGCAAACAAAGGTAGACAAAAATACTGTACATCATTTGTAAGTATTGCTTTTTGTCTTTTTTTTTTTTTTTCTGAAAAACTGGAGAATTAGTAATTAGATGCAGTAGATTATAATGAAAAGTTATGTGATCTATTTGATGTATTTATTTAGACCCCAATAATTTTCAGTGTAATAAATATGTGTGTGTGTGTATGTGTATATATATATATATATATATATATATATATAATATATATTCCTCCTAAATTTGTTGTTAATTTAATGACTGTTACCTTGTTTATTTCTTAGAACTAAGCAAAAGTGATTTCTCTGTTGAGGAATTGACAATTTTTGTGTTTTTTTTATGATGATTTTTTTTTTTTATGGGGAAAAACTTTTTTTAATATTTATTTCTTAGGGTAGTTAGTGTCTGTTCATTGTGTAGATATTCAGAATGATTTTACACATGTATTGTTGATTGATAAAGTTATATTATATAAAACATTATTTATATTGTTATTTTAAACAATAAATCCAATAAGCAATTTGAATGACTAACAAAATATATGTAAAGCATTTTAAAATAATTGTGCCAAAAATAACATATGTTTGTTTGGTCTTTGTGCGCTACTTTTCTAATTAATACCATTATCCTGCAGTTAACGGGGCATAAAACTCAAAAATAAAGTGCACATATTGAATGCATTTTCCGTTTTGTAAAAGTAGTATTTTTATCCAATACACGTGTACTATCAAAAATGTTTTTAGCACATGCATTTTACTAAGCACTGCAAAGTATAATATTTGGGGGGAGGCGCTTGAAGCACTAGGTGATGAAATCTGGAGTTTATGGTTTCAATGTCTTAGAATAAAAATGTAATTTATGACAGTCAGTAAGGATATTTTAACGACAAGATAAAAAAGGAATAGAATACGGTCATCGATATTAATGGAAGGTTATGATTGCATAAGTAAACTGATTGAAGTGTAGTCGACAAGTTACTATTAAGTAGTGTTGGTTACCAGTTGATAAGGGATTAAGTGAGAATATTTTTTCGGTTGTAAGAGTGTATCCGGCGGGATGGGGGGAGATTATATTAGTTAGTTTATTTTATATATTTACATGTTGGGTTTTTTTTGTTTGTTTTTTTGTTTAGTTTAGCTTTGTTTGGTTTTGCTTTGTTTTGTTAGGGTTAGGTGGGTTGTTTTTTTCTTAGATAAATTAAACAAATAAAAAAAAAAAAAGCCCCAACAAGTGTATGTTTAAAAATCCTTATTATAGACACCAGAATTAATTATATGGTGTTTGCTAATGTCATATTAAAGTAAATGAGTTATTACTTTGGATTAATCCAGTCAGAATTACTTTTTTTTTTCTTTTTTTCTTCCTCTAACTAGAGGTATATGTACTCTGTTTCTGTTTATGATGTTTGTATTATGCTATAACGTATACCATCCTATTATGTTACTATTAATGACGTATAGAAAGAATGCTAGTTATAGTATTACTGGAAAAATTATGACATAGAGGTTATTTTATGTATGATGTATTGATCTATTTGTAATTATCTCTGGGCATCCTGCGTGTTGCAAGGGAAATTGATGTTTTATTATTTACACTGTTGGACTATAAATAAAATTATTTTTTTTTTAAAAACACTGTAAAACACTGTTCTTAAAGGGACATAAAACAATTTGGGCTAGAGACAAAATATAATATGTACTTTAATTACTTTACCTGCAAATTTATACTGCAGTGCCTCACCATTAACCCTTTCTTTTTAAGTGTCCTAATTGTACAGCTCTAACTCCCCCCACACAATTCCTTTTTGTCAGGGTGCCAGGAATCAGACTGAGACAAGAAGTGCAAAAATAATCACACCTTTTATTAATAACAAAAATAATAAGAGTCCACAAGTCAAATAACAAGCCAGGAGTCAAAACCAGAGCTGGTAGTCAGAGGAGCCGAGTCAGGAGCCAAAGTGAGTAGTCAGACGAGCCGGAATCAGGAACAAGGAGAACAGCAAAGTCAGGAACAAGCCAGGGATCAGGAACCAGAAGAGACGTCAGACTAGTTAGGTAAAACACAGGAACTCACAAACATGTCTGAGACAATGCAAGGGCAAAGCATAAATGAACAGAGGCCCTTTAAATAATAAGTGATAACATCACAATTCTGAGACTGCCACCTGTCTCACACGGATGATGTACAACAGTCTGGTCATAAGAGGGCGTGCAGGAAATGAGCAGCATCACACACTCTGAACCAGATTCAGCAAGAAAGGTGAGTAAAATGGCTGCCAGCAGCACATGGCAAACAAAGCAGGGAAAAAACCCTGATACTTCTATGGCTATATATATATATATATATATATATATATATATATATATATATATATATATATATATATATACACAGACAAATATTCTTGCTGTTATACCTCTATCACTTGATTCCCAAAAAAAGCGTATTAGAGGGTGATCCTTACTATGTAACTAATCACAAAATGTCTTTGTGCAAGTTGTAGACAAAAGGAATAAAAGCCCATATATATTGGTGGTTACAATGTTATTGCTTGATGCCCAAACAATGTTTGGAATAGTAACTGTTTCAACATAGCTATTTTTTCAAAAAAGGCAATTCATAATCTTTGTTAGCTAACTTGGAGTAAAAAAATAACCTCTCAGTATAGCATATTTCTATACGTATAGGTATAATTGTAGTAGTAGTAGCCAGCTACTGTCATACCTTTGGTAATGTTAGGGTTTTTTTGACGTGGTCCTATAGTTCTGGGGGTAGTAGTTTACCTTCTCCCCGATGTTGGCGGTTCCAAGAAGTACAACCATGATGGTGGTTGGTGGACACATAGAGGTAAGGAAAATGAAGACCTGCCATGCAGGTGATCTTACCACTCCTAGGGTCTTTCTCCGAATTGCTCACACGCCGATTGCGGTAGCGTCTTGATGACGTTATGATTTGACGATAGTTGTTTTTCAAAACTTGCGCAAGTTTTCTTTCCTTTAGTTGATGGTTCGGCTTTTCACCTGCTCTTAGTAAGATATGTACGCAGGGATTTCTTTCATCTTTTTCCTTTTTGGAAATGTAAAACAGCAATCACCAGAGTTTCTTCTTTTTGCTGGTACTCTTGATAACGTCCTTTCTTTACACAGCTCAGATCTATGCATTTCACCCCACATTGGGCTTTCTCAAGATGCTGTGTCAAGGTGAACTCCATCTTTAAACACGGTCTCAGTCGTTTTCATTGGGGCACATCATTTATGCAAAGGTTTGATGTATATAAGGTTTTGGAATTGTTTAGGCTGTATATTTGGCTGTTTATTTAGTGGAATCTCGCATTGGAATAGGCACCTTTTTGTTTATACATATATTTATAGGGACATATAGAGTTAAAACATTATTACAAGGAGAATTTTAAACACACTTTTACATTCGAAGATGTGTTAAATTAGACAAATTCCTAAATAATGGAACATGTTAAAAATTAAATTACTAATATAGACCATTTAGATCGTGGATTACTGTCATGATTCCTTACGGGTGCTTTAAATGCAATACCATTTCTCTTCTTTCAGGCAAAACTCCTCCTATCTTGCTTATTTAAACCAGCACTTCACTACAGTCATTGCTTGATTATTTGTTCAGTTCCCTAGGGATTTATTCCCTCTGTTCATAAGTGAATTTAAGCCAAGCTCTGTTATCTCAAAGCTTATTTATACTTTGAGTTTATTTTCTAACATTGTCAGTATCCTTTGTTTAGTTGTACCTGAATTCAACTAATTACTCCTAAGCTGTTCTAGTAACCACTTTTTTCCAGCTAATTACCTTCAGCTACCATCAACCTGTGTTAGTGTTCATTCACGCCTCCTGCTAACAAGGGGCTGTTTCATGCTCTTACCTGAACAAAGTATTCATTTATCAGGACACCAGGATCCACAGCAGACACCAGAGGAACACTTCTGCTGGCTTCTCAGCAACGGCTGCTTATCCGGTATCAGTAAGCTCAGGTTAATACAATTGCCTGTGATCAAGTTGCTAATGATTAGATAATATTTTTCCTTCTGTATTTCTCATTATCTTGTTTTTTGCTAAATTGCATTCTAATTTTATATGTTGCAACATTTTATTTTTTCAGCTGATTATATTTTACTATATATTATAGCTAATTAATATTTCTTGGAGATACATATTGATGACAACTTAATTTCCTATAAGAAATTATATTAGTAGCCTTATTCCATTGCTTTAAGTTTGCAGCAAGTTTGTTACAAATTGAAAGCTACAGCAACTGCTAAGTTTTACTTCAACTCTGAACTTCATTTCATTGTTGTATTATAACCAAGCTACACAACTATATTATAGTTCTAGGCAAGTCAATAGCATTATGTTATTTAGACATTGCAATTACTATATAAAACTGGCAAATAAAAATGAAAAAATAAAATATACGGTTAAAACTAAAAAGTGAATTTTATAGATAAAATACCTGAGATCTGTCTAACACTAAAAATTTATTTATTAATTAGTGATTGGATATTAATGTAGTGTAGTGATTAGTGTTTTATAAATTAATTGTGATTAGCCGATGTTGGCTAGATTCTAAATCTCAACTATCTTGTGGAGGCAAGTTTTGTATAAAAACTTTTTGTTGTAATATTGAATGTGCTCTACTGGTTAGAGTGCAGTTATCCATGTGACTAAAATCTAAAGATGACATTTGTTTATTTAAACACAAATTACTAGTGAAAATGTGTTATATTCTAAGCTTAAACAATTTAGAATTTGAAAAAAATATATTAACACCTTAATGTTATTGGAGTTAATATCTAGTACTTAAGTGGAACTGCCAGAGGGGATATACATTTGGTTCAGTGATCATTAGTGAGGTTATGATCCTAGAAACTGAGATAGATCTAGCTCTGAATTGAGCCCATTTGGATAAATGGTATTAAAATTATAGATGACTTCTGCTTCTTTTTTAAGGAGGTTTTGTTTGAAATTTCCCCCTCTCCAATTATGTTTAACCTTGCATATTCCCCAGTATTTAAGGTCTGTTAGTTTATTTCTTTTTACCTCTCTAAAGTGTTTGTAGAGATGAGTGTTCCATTATTTAGGAATTTATCTAGTTTAACACATCTTCAAATGTAATAGTGTGTTTGAAATTCTTCTTGTAATGAGACGCTACCGCCATTGGCGTATGAGCAATTCGGAGAGAGAAAGACCCTAGGAGTGGTAAGATCTCTTGCATGGCAGGTCTTCATTTTTCTTACCGCTATGTGTCCACCAACCACCAGGAGCCATCGCGGTTGAACTTCTTGGAACCGCCAACATCAGGGAGAAGGTAAACTACTACCCCCAGAACTATAGGACCACGTCAAAAAACCCTAACATTACCAAGGTATGACAGTAGCTGGCCACTACTATCATTCCGTATAGGAATATGTTATACTGAGAGGTTCTTTTTTTACTCCGCTAACAAAGATTATGACTTACCTTTTTTAAAAATAGCTACGTTGAAACAGTTACTATTCCAAACTTTCAGCTAGATTACGAGTTTTGAGCGCTATATTCAGCTGGTATTACGAGTTTTAAAAAAGCAGGCAAAATGGTTGCGTTGAGCGTCATACCGCACCGAAAACAATCGCTGCTTTGACGTGCTCGTGCATAATTTCCCCATAAACATCAATAGGGAGAGCCGGCAAAAAAAAAAGCGTAACGCTTGCGATCGTGGAAACAAAATCTCCGTAACGCAGCCCCATTGATGTCTATGGGGAAAAAGAAAATAATATTTAAACACCCTAACATAAACCCCGTGTCTAAACACCACTAATCTGCTGCCCCCAACATCACCGCTACCTACATACAGTTATTAACCCTTAATCTGCCGTCCCCAACATCGCCGCCACCTACATAAAACTATTAACCCCTAATCTGCCGCTCCCGATGTCGCCTCCACTATACTAAAGTTATTAACCCCTAAACCTCTGGCCGCCCACATCACTACCACTAAATAAATCCATTAGCCCCTAACGTAAGCCTAACCCTAACACCCACTAACTTTAACATAATAAAAATATAGCTAAATTAAATTTACAATTATTAACTAAATAAACCTATTAACCCCTAAACTGCCAGTCATCCCCCACATCGCAACAAGCTAAATTAAACTATATTAACCCCTAAACCTAACCCCCCTAACTTTAACATAATTGAGATAGAGCTAAACTAAAGTTACAATTATAAACTATTAAATAATACCTATTTAAAACTAAATACTTACCTGTGAAATAAAACCTAAGCTAGCTACTATATAACTAATAGTTATATTGTATCTAGCTTAGGTTTTATTTTTATTTTACAGGTAAGTTTGTATTTATTTTAACTAGGTAGACTAGTTATTAAAATAGTTAATAACTATTTACTAACTACCTAGTTAAAATAAATACAAACTTACCTGTGAAATAAAACCTAACCTGCCTTACACTAAAACCTAAAATTAAAAAAAAAAAACCCCACTAAAATTACTAAAAATAACTAAATTACATAAAAAACAAATTGGGGGTGTTTGTTTTTTTTACAGGTAAAAGAGTTGATTTCTTTGGGGCAATGCACCACAAAAGGCCCTTTTATTGTAGGCTAGGTTTTTATTTTAGGGGGGCTTTTTTATTTTGATAGGGCTATTAGATAAGGTGTAATTCTTTTTTATTTTTTATATTTTGTTTCTTATTTTTCGTAAAAAATTTTTTTTTTTTTTTTTTTTTAATTACTTTTTTTTAATTTTTAGAGTAGTGTTAGGATTTTTTTAATGTTTAGTTTAATTTAATTGGTAGTTTAATTGTAGTTTGATAATTATATTAGTTTAATTGTTAGTTTAAAATTTATTTATTTAATTTGACAGGTACGTGTTTTTTTTTAAGATAAGAAAATTGTAATTTTAATATAAAGTTAGGGGGTCGTTAGGTTTAGGGGTTAATACTTTATTTTAGTATATTTTGTTGGGGGCTTCCAGTTTAGGGGTTAATGGGTTTATTATAGCGGCAGTGTGGGCGGACGGAAAATTAGGGGTTAATAATATTTAAATAGTGTTTGCGATGCAGGAATGCGGCGTTTTAGGGGTTAATAGGTTTATTATAGTGGCGACTATGTTGGGGAGCGGCGGAATAGGGGTTAATACATTTTAATAGTGGCGGTGATGTCTGGAGCGGCAGATTAGGGGTTAATAAATTTATTATAGTGTTTGCGATGCGGGAGGGCCTCGGTTTAGGGATTAATAGGTAGTTTATGGGTGTTAGTGTACTTTTTAACACTTTAGTTATGAGTTTTATGTAACAGATTTGTAAGATAAAACTCATAACTACTGACTTTTTAGATGGCGGTACGGATCTTGTCCATATAGGGTGTACCGCTCACTTTTTGGCCTCCCAGGCAAACTCGTAATACTGAAACTATGGGAAGTCCCATTGAAAAAGGACTTTTTTAAAAGTGCGGTACTGACGTTGCGTGACGGGCTAAAAGGTGTGCGGTACACCTATACCGACAAGACTCTTAATAGCAGCGTTAGGGGAAAAAGCAGCGTTATGGGCCATAACGCTGCTTTTTCACTCATAACGCCAAACTCGGAATCTAGCTGATTGTAACCACCAATATATATGGGCTTTTATTCCTTTTGTCTACAACTTGCACAAAGACATTTTGTGATTAGTTACTTAGTAACAATCACCCTCTAATGTGCTTTTTTGGGGAATCAAGTGATAGTTATAACAACAAGAATATTTGTCTTATTTTTCAGAATTTAGCAGAATCTGAAGTACTTTTTAACAAATGTTTTATTATTTTATTAATTTATCTACCTAATTAAATTGATATTATTGTTTAAGTTAAGAACAGTGTTCTATTCCTTTTTTATCTTGTCGATAAAAAAATACTAACTGTCATAAATTACATTTTTATTCTAAGATATTAAAACCATAAACTTTAGATTTTAACACCTAGTGCTTCAAGCGCCTCCCCCCAAATATTATACTTTGCATTATTCAAAATACTATCCAGGAAGAGGATAGATCTAAGAGAGGCATAGGTGTTATTAAGCCCAGTGCTCCTTACGCAAAATCCACCTTTTTTTTTTTTTACTAAGCGCTGCACATATTTACATATGCCCCCCCCCCCCCATGCAGCGACATTGAGATAGTGATGATGCCAATTGAGTCAGCAGCGGCTTATATGAGACAAATTAAGTCTTCATAGGCACAATATGCACAAGCAATAGCTCACTGAGATTGAATACAGCATATGTGTGTATGCTGCTGAAAAACAGAAGTATCTTTTACTATAAGCATGTTTTCTATTGGAAGTATATTGCAAAAATGCTTTAATACAAAATTGAAATGCACCCGTGCACATTTCAGTTTTGACCTTTCTTTCCCTTTTAAGGATCAAACAGAAAGTATGATAGAAAAATTGTAATAATGTATTAATAGTAAGCAATAACATTTGTATTGTTTTTGGCAATCCCCGCCCTGTAGGCTGGGGATCGTTATTGGCTCAGTGGGCAACGCTCCCAAACCTTCAATGAGAGTGTTGTTGGTTGTGGTCACAAAGGGGCAGGGTTAGTGTAGCTGCAAGGGAGCTCGATGTGGGAGGTCACTCAAACCACTTGATCTCAGCTCCCTTAGCAGATGATTAATACCTTTAAAAAAAAAAAAAAAAAAATATATATATATATATATATATATATATATAATATATAGCAGATGATTAAGAGCTCCCATAAATAAAAAAAACAACACTTTAGGGATACAATAAAAAAAAAAATCTAAAATTGTTTATAGATCTCCAATAAAGTTTATTTTATAGTGGACGCACTCAGTTTAGGAGTAAGGTCACAGCAAAATAAAGGTATGTTCAGCATTTCTCTTTTTAACATCACAACTGAAGGTCTACTTTATTTATAGCACTGGTAAATCTTAGCGTTTTTGATGCTTACGAATATCCTACAACATATTTACAATTTCAGTTTAAGATACAGATATATATATATATATATATATATATATATATATATATATATAGCGCAGCTGCGTACTATACTGTCACACTTGAGGCTGTGTTTCTGTTCCACAGCATGGATTCTGGTAATATCATTTCAATTTGTGCACATGTTGAAAACGCTAGAAGACAGGGTCGCAGTGTGGCTCCTTTTATCTTGATAGAATCATGGGTTAATATCTCCTGAGGGGGATTATTGAGCAGTGGGGATTAATCAAATGTGTTGCTTTGATTTTATGCTGCTTTATGTGTGAGATTTTATTGGGCTCATAGACTGTTTGTTATGTGGCTGGAACACACAGGTTTTTACTTTCACTTTGAATGCTGCACAGCTTGTAGCTTGGTGTGCTTTTTCTCATAGCAGGGGCGGTCCTGCCTTGCGCACCACGTGACCGGGAGTTGTCTCGCTTTCATTTCCTTTTTCCTGACGAGCTGGCTGTCGGAGAAGACGCTTTTCCTCTGTTTTGTCTGGGTCTAGGAGGTGGTGAGTGCCCCAGCCATTGGGAGTATAAAGGAGCCGTTTTTATGAGAAATTAAAAGATCGTTTTATTCTGTGTCCTACTGGCATTAGCTTAAGCTATGGAGGATTGATCATTTTATTCTGTGTCCTACTGTCATTAGCTTAAGCTAATGGAGGATTCTGATATTCTTGAGGGTACTCCATCTATTCCAAATAGTAATACCTGTTTATATTGTGAGGAGGCCTTGGTATGCCGCCCTCTCAACTATGTTCCACATGCCTTAACAACGTTATTATATCTAAGAAGGTTAACCCTTTTAGTACCACTGAGCCGTCCACCTCTGAGGACTCGCCGTCCCGTGAGGTGCATACCCATCAGTCATCTCCCTCAACACATGCAGCTTCCCGTAGCACTCCTGATCCTCCATCTGGAGGTAGCCTTTTACCATCAGATTTTACTGCGCAGTTAAAGACGGCAGTGTCTGAGGCCCTCAGTGCTTTACCTCGCCCTGCCAAGCACAAGCGAAAGGTTAAACATAGCTCTTCTGCCCAGGGGTCATCAAGTAGTTTATTGGAATCATCTGCTTTTCAAGTATCCGAGGATGAGTCGCACTCTGAGGCTTCAGAGGGTGAACTTTCTGAGTCGGAGTCTGCTACCTCTAAGCCTCCTGCTGCGGAGGAACCAGCCTTTAGATTTAAGATTGAGCACTTGCGTTTTCTTCTAAAGGAGGTCCTGTCTACATTAGAGGTTCCAGAGGCCAAACTGCCTGATGAACCTTTAATTCCTAAATTAGAGTTTGCAAGGACAGGGTAGTGCCGTTAACTTCTACTGTTCCTGTAAAAATGGCGAACATTATTAAAAACGAGTGGGATAGAATTGGATCTTCCTTTTTCCCCTTCGTCTCTCAGTTGGAGTTGTGGGGTTCTGTTCCGAAGGTGGATGGCACTATCTCCACGCTGGCAAAACGTACTGCTATTCCTCTTGAGGATAGCTTGTCGTTCAGAGAGCCGATGGATAAGAAGATGGAAACTTTTCTAACAAATGTTTCAACATACGGTATATTTGTTTCAACCGGCAGAGGCTGTTGCCTCGGTTGCTGGAGCTGTGGCTTACTGGTGCGACTCCTTATCAGAATGGATCAAGGTGGAGGGTCCCCTCAACGTTATCCAGGAAATAATTAAAGCCTTGAGAATTGCTAATTTTATCTGTGATGCAAACATTATTCGCCTAAATTCTAAGGTGTCTGGGTTTTTAGTTCAGACCCGTAGGGCGCGCTGGCTGAAGTTCTGGTCTGCGGACATGACTTCTAAATCCAGACATCTCTCCCTCCCTTTTAAGGGAAAGATTTTATTTGGTCCAGGCCTAGACTCCATCTCCACGGTTACAGGGGGTAAGGTTGCCTTCCTACCGCAGGATAAAAAGAACAAATCTAAGGGACAGAATTCTAATTTTCATTCTGAGAAATCCCAGATGCTTGGTTCAGGGACGTGCAGGATCCATGGGTCCTGGTGGTCATAGCTCAGGGATACAAGATAGGTTTCAAATCTCATCGACCCAAGGGCAGATTTCTCCTCTCAAGCCTGTCTTCCAAGCCAGAAAAGAGGGAAGCCTTTCTGGGGTGCGTGCGGGATCTGTCCTCCTTAGGGGTCATTAGCCCGGTTCCTATCGCAGAAAGAGGTTTGGGATACTATTCAAACCTGTTCGTGGTTCCAAAGAAAGAGGGAACTTTCCCCCCGATTTTGGACCTAAAGTGCTTAAACAAATTTCTAAATGTCCCCTTGTTCAAGATGCAGACAATAAGGTTGATCCTTCCCTAGTTCAGGAAGGACAGTTCATAAACACTATAGATCTGAAGGATTCTTACCTTCACATTCCAATCCACAAGGATCACTTCCAGTTCCTAAGGTTTGCGTTCCTGGACCAGCACTTCCAGTTCATTGCACTTCTGTTCGGTCTAGCTACTGCTCCAAGGATTTTTACGAAGGTTCTAGGGGCTCAGGGCTGGATTGGCCTACCAGGATACCAGGAGATTTCCCGGTGGGCTGCAGCAGCTAGGGCTGGAAAGCTACAATTTAAAGGTGTGATTAATGGATGCAATTGGGCTGTAGGGTTGCTATATAACATCTATCTGACATTTTTAATTAATGCAATGTAATATAATTTAATTTTGAAAACAAAATTGGGGAAGAAGTGTCCCAGTAATCCCCATTTGCGAGAAATAGGGCATGTGCATTCTACCGTGTTGATGGACAGTAGGGCTGGTCTTCATATTTTTCCAGGGCTGCTTTTTATCTCCAGTCCGGCCCTGTAGGGGCTCTTCTAGTCGTTGCCAGAACCTGGGGTATAGCAGTAGCTCCCTACTCAGACGATATTCTGGTACAAACTCAATCTTTTGTCTGGCGGAGCACCATTCGATATATCTTCTCTCTCTTCTTCAATCTCATTGATGGAAGATAAACTTAGAAAAGAGTTCTCTTATTCCAAGCACCAGGGTAGAATTCCTGGGTACTGTAATAGACTCCATATCAATGAGGATATTCCTAACGGACCAGAGACGTTGCAAGCTAGCTTTGGCATGTCTTGCCCTCCGGAACGCCTTAAGGCCATCTGTGGCTCAGTGTATGGAGGTAATTGGTTTCATGGTGTCCAGCATGGACATCATTCCCTTTGCCAGGTTCCGTCTCAGACCATTACAACTGTGCATCCTGAGGCAGATTTCTCTGGACAACCGTTCGAGAGAATCGCTCTCTTGGTGGCTCTATCTAGATTATCTGTCCCGAGGAACATCCTTTCTAAGACCATCCAGGGAGATTGTGACTACGGACGTGAGTCTATCAGGATGGGGAGCTGTTTTGGGTGCCAAGAAGACACATGGCCTGTGGTCTCAGGAGGAATGCTCCCTCCCGATCAACATTCTGGAACTTCGGGAAATCTTCAATGCTCTGAAGGCTTGGCCTCTTCTGGGTTCGTCCCGGTTTATCAGATTCCAATCAGACAATATAACCTCAGAGGCTTACATCATCCATCAGGGTGAGGGACGAGAATCTCCCTAGTAATGAGGGAAGTATCTCAGATTCTGGAGTGGGCGGAGGCCCACTACTGTTTGCTGTCAGCAATCAACATTCCGAGTGTGGACAACTGGGGAGTGGATTTTCTTAGCAGACAATCCTTTCATCTGGGGGAATGGTCCAGAGTTCTGAACCCAGAAAATTGCTCAGATTCCTTCTTTTTCAAATAAAGGTAGCAAGAGATAATAGGAGTAAATTAGAAAGTTGCTTAAAATTGCATGCTCTATCTGAATCATGAAAGAAAAAATTGGGTTCAGTGTCTCTTTAAGCTAGCTGGGGGTTCAGCATTATAGTGAGGTGGTGGATTTGAGAAGATATTCTTAAAATTATTTATGGGGAAGGGATTTGAAAAGATTAGTTTTAAAAAAAAAAAAAATGTATGGGGAGTCTGATGATTTTAATTTGAAAAATTGGTTATCAGATGGAGTTGCTTTGATTTTGATAATATTATTGCACCATTTAAACCCATGCAAAAACTCTCCTAACCAACCTTTTTTTTCCCAGTATTTTATTTCCTCAACCATATTGTAGAGAAGTATTTGCTTTTACACAAAGCTTAAAAAAATAAAATAAAGTGTCACCTCATATTTCTTAGTTCCAGTATTTCCCTACTTGGGCTGTTAAAGAATCACTTATTGTTATTGTCTAACCTGTGCTCAATCAGGGAAGTCATGATACCCAAATGTTGTAGCACTTAAAAGTGATGCAGCAAAGCTGTAAAAAGCTGACTAGAAAATATCAAGTGAACAGCTCTATGTATAAAAGAAAGATATTTTATCCTAAAAGTCCAAAGTATTGACACCCCACTGTAAAGAGACATTAAGCAGCCAATCGGGATGCTAGTCCCAGGACTTTTTGCAAGGGGGTGTGCATCTGGCATCTGCGGGCACAGACATGTTATTTTCCTATTTAGTTTAAGGAAGTTTACTATAAAAAAGAAATTAGATTTCAGTGAAATCTCATAACATCACAGCAAAGCAATGCATGACCTCATCACTGCTGATGCTGATTGGCTATTTTTCCCCCAAATTGCAGCTGAACAGCAGCTGAAGTATAACTTTTCACAGAGCACTTACTCTGGTGAGATGAAGACATTTTGAGGTAAAATATCTTCCCTCTTTACATAGGAATGTTCATGTGATATTTTCATGTCAGCTTTTTACAGTTATGCTGCATCACTTTAAAGTGATTTAGCATATGAGTATCGTGTCCCTTTAAATCTGGCCTGTTAGGAATACTTAAAGGGACATGAAACCTATTTTTTTTTTTTCATGATTCAGATAGAGCATACCATCGTAAACAACTTCCCAATTTACTTCTGTTTTCTAATTTGCTTAGTTTTCTTGGTATCCTTTTGTTGAAAAGAATACCAATCAGAATATCAATAAAAAAGAATACCAATCAGCAGCTAGCATTGAGCTAGCTGCTGATTGGTGGCTGCACATATATGCCTGTTGTCATTGGCATACTGATGTGTTCAACTAGCTCCCAGTCGTGCATTGCTGCTCCTTCAATAAAGGAGAGATTGCAAGAGAATGAAGCAAACTTGATAATAGTTGTTTCAAAAATGTATGCTCTATCTGAAACATAATACCTTTAAAAAAGTACAGTAAGCACTGTATAATTAAAGGGACAGGAAACCCCAAAATTTTCTTTCTCCAACATAGGTGTGTCCGGTCCACGGCGTCATCCTTACTTGTGGGATATTCTCTTCCCCAACAGGAAATGGCAAAGAGCCCAGCAAAGCTGGTCATATGATCCCTCCTAGGCTCCGCCTACCCCAGTCATTCTCTTTGCCGTTGCACAGGCAACATCTCCACGGAGATGGCTAAGAGTTTTTTGGTGTTTAAATGTAGTTTTTATTCTTCAATCAAGTGTTTGTTATTTTAAAATAGTGCTGGTATGTACTATTTACTCTGAAACAGAAAAGAGAAGAAGATTTCTGTTTGTAAGAGGAAGATGATTTTAGCAAACGTTACTAAAATCGATTGCTGTTTCCACACAGGACTGTTGAGATGAAGTAACTTCAGTTGGGGGAAGCAGTTGGCAGACTTTTCTGCCTGAGGTATGACTGGCCACATTTCTAACACGACTTGGTAATGCTGGAAGGCTGTCATTTTCCCTATGGGGACCGGTAAGCCATTTTCTTAGATTAAGTAAAAGAATAAAGGCTTTATAAGGGCTTAAAAAACTGGTAGACATTTTTCTGGGCTAAAACGATTACTTTGCTAAGCATATTTGACAGATTATAGCTCTTTATAGTTATTATAATCTTGGGGATTGTTGTTAAAAAAACGGCAGGCACTGTATGGACACCTTTTTCAGATGGGGGCCTTCTCTAGTCATAGGCAGAGCCTCATTTTCGCGCCACTAATGCGCAGTTGTTTTTGGAAGGCAAGGCATGCAGATGCATGTGTGAGGAGCTAAGATCCACTGAAAAAGCTTATAGAAGGCGTCATTTGGTATCGTATTCCCCTCTGGGCTTGGTTGGGTCTCAGCAAAGCAGATTTCTGGGACTGTATAGGGGTTAAATGTAAAAACGGCTCCGGTTCCGTTATTTTAAGGGTTAAAGCTTTCAAATTTGGTGTGCAATACTTTTAAGGCTTTAAGACACTGTGGTGAAATTTTGGTGAATTTTGAACAATTGCTTCATACTTTTTCGCATATTCAGTAATAAAGTGTGTTCTGTTTAAAATTTAAAGTGACAGTAACGGTTTTATTTTAAAACGTTTTTTGTGCTTTGTTGACAAGTTTAAGCCTGTTTAACATGTCTGAACTATCAGATAAACGATGTTCTATATGTATGAAAGCCAATGTGTCTCCCCATTTAAATATATGTGATAATTGTGACATGATGTCCAAACAAAGTAGGGACAATGATGCCACAGATAATAATAGTGCCCAAGATGATTCTTCAGATGAGGGGAGTAAGCATGGTACTGCATCACCCCCTTCTGTGTCTACACCAGTTTTGCCCACACAAGAGGCCCCTAGTACATCTAGTGCGCCAATACTTATTACTATGCAACAATTAACGGCTGTTATGGATAATTCTATTGCAAATATTTTATCTAAAATGCCTACTTATCAAAGAAAGCGCGATTGCTCTGTTTTAAACACTGAAGAGCAAGAGGACGCTGATGATAACGCTTCTGACATACCCTCACACCAATCTGAAGGGGCCAGGAGGGAGGTTTTGTCTGAGGGAGAAATTTCAGATTCAGGAAAAATTTCTCAACAAGCTGAACCTGATGTTGTAACATTTAAATTTAAATTAGAACATCTCCGCGCACTGCTTAAGGAGGTATTATCTACTCTGGATGATTGTGACAATTTGGTCATTCCAGAGAAATTATGTAAGATGGACAAGTTCCTAGAGGTTCCGGTGCCCCCCGATGTTTTTCCTATACCCAAGCGGGTGGCGGACATAGTAAACAAGGAATGGGAAAGGCCCGGCATACCTTTTGTTCCTCCCCCTATATTTAAGAAATTATTTCCTATAGTCGACCCCAGAAAGGACTTATGGCAGACAGTCCCTAAGGTCGAGGGGGCGGTCTCTACTCTAAACAAACGCACTACTATTCCCATAGAAGATAGTTGTGCTTTTAAAGATCCTATGGATAAAAAATTAGAGGGTTTGCTTAAAAAAATGTTTGTTCAGCAAGGTTACCTTCTTCAACCAATTTCATGCATTGTTCCTGTCACTACGGCAGCGTGTTTCTGGTTCGAAGAACTAGAAAAGTCGCTCAATAAAGAATCTTCGTATGAGGAGGTTATGGACAGAGTTCATGCACTTAAATTGGCTAACTCTTTTATTCTAGATGCCGCTTTGCAATTAGCGAGATTAGCGGCGAAAAATTCAGGGTTTGCTATTGTGGCGCGCAGAGCGCTCTGGCTAAAGTCTTGGTCAGCGGATGTGTCTTCCAAGACAAAATTGCTTAACATCCCTTTCAAGGGCAAAACACTGTTTGGTCCTGATTTGAAAGAGATTATTTCAGACATCACCGGAGGAAAGGGCCACGCCCTTCCTCAGGATAGGTCTTTTAAGGCTAGAAATAAGCCTAATTTTCGTCCCTTTCGCAGAAACGGACCAGCCTCTACTTCTACATCCTCTAAGCAAGAGGGTAATACTTCTCAACCCAAACCAGCCTGGAGACCGATGCAAGGCTGGAACAAGGGTAAGCAGGCCAAGAAGCCTGCCACTGCTACCAAAACAGCATGAAGGGATGGCCCCCGATCCGGGACCGGATCTGGTGGGGGGCAGACTCTCTCTCTTTGCTCAGGCCTGGGCAAGAGATGTTCAGGATCCTTGGGCACTAGAAATAGTTTCTCAAGGTTATCTCCTAGAATTCAAGGAACTACCCCCAAGGGGAAGGTTCCACAGGTCTCAATTATCTTCAAACCAAATAAAAAGACAGGCATTCTTACATTGTGTAGAAGACCTGTTAAAGATGGGAGTAATTCATCCAGTTCCAATAAGAGAACAAGGGATGGGGTTTTACTCCAACCTGTTTATAGTTCCCAAAAAAGAGGGAACATTCAGACCAATTCTAGATCTCAAGATCCTAAACAAATTTCTCAGGGTTCCATCGTTCAAAATGGAAACCATTCGAACGATCCTTCCTACCATCCAGGAAGGTCAATTTATGACCACGGTGGATTTAAAGGATTCGTACCTCCATATTCCTATCCACAAGGGACATCATCAGTTCCTAAGGTTCGCTTTTCTGGACAAGCATTACCAGTTTGTGGCACTTCCATTCGGATTAGCCACTGCTCCGAGAATTTTCACAAAGGTACTAGGGTCCCTTCTAGCGGTGCTAAGACCAAGGGGCATTGCAGTAGTACCAAACTTGGACGACATCCTGATTCAAGCGTCGTCTCTGTCAAAAGCAAAGGCTCATACGGACATCGTCCTAGCCTTTCTCAGATCTCATGGATGGAAAGTAAACATAGAAAAAAGTTCTCTTTCCCCGTCAACAAGAGTTCCCTTCTTGGGAACAATAATAGACTCCTTAGAAATGAGGATTTTTCTGACAGAGGTCAGAAAATCAAAACTTCTAAGCTCTTGTCAAGTTCTTCATTCTGTTCTTCGTCCTTCCATAGCGCAGTGCATGGAAGTAATAGGATTGATGGTTGCAGCAATGGACATAGTTCCTTTTGCACGAATTCATCTAAGACCATTACAACTGTGCATGCTCAGACAGTGGAATGGGGATTATACAGACTTGTCTCCGACGATTCAAGTAGATCAAAGGACCAGAGATTCACTCCGTTGGTGGCTAATCCTGGACAACCTGTCACAGGGAATGAGCTTCCGCAGACCAGAGTGGGTCATTGTCACGACCGACGCCAGTCTGGTGGGCTGGGGCGCGGTCTGGGAACCCCTGAAAGCTCAGGGTCTATGGTCTCGGGAAGAATCTCTTCTCCCGATAAACATTCTGGAACTGAGAGCGATATTCAATGCTCTCAAAGCTTGGCCTCATCTAGCAAAGGCCAAATTCATAAGGTTTCAATCAGACAACATGACGACAGTTGCATATATCAACCATCAGGGGGGAACAAGGAGTTCCCTGGCGATGGAAGAAGTGACCAAGATAATTCAATGGGCGGAGGATCACTCCTGCCACTTGTCTGCAATCCACATCCCAGGAGTGGAAAATTGGGAAGCGGATTTTCTGAGTCGTCAGACATTCCATCCGGGGGAGTGGGAACTCCACCCAGAAATCTTTGCCCAAATAACTCAATTATGGGGCATTCCAGACATGGATCTGATGGCGTCTCGTCAGAACTTCAAGGTTCCTTGTTACGGGTCCAGATCCAGGGATCCCAAGGCGACTCTAGTAGATGCACTAGTAGCACCCTGGACCTTCAACCTAGCTTATGTTTTCCCACCGTTTCCTCTCATTCCCAGGCTGGTAGCCAGGATCAACCAGGAGAGGGCTTCGGTGATCTTGATAGCTCCTGCGTGGCCACGCAGGACTTGGTATGCAGACCTGGTGAATATGTCATCGGCTCCACCATGGAAGCTACCTTTGAGACAGGACCTTCTTGTTCAAGGTCCATTCGAACATCCGAATCTGGTTTCTCTCCAACTGACTGCTTGGAGATTGAACGCTTGATTTTATCAAAGCGTGGGTTTTCAGATTCTGTAATAGATACTCTGATTCAGGCTAGAAAGCCTGTGACTAGAAAAATTTACCATATAATATGGAAAAAATATATCTGTTGGTGTGAATCTAAAGGATTCCCATGGAACAAGATAAAAATTCCTAGGATTTTATCCTTTCTACAAGAGGGTTTGGAGAAGGGATTATCTGCAAGTTCTCTGAAGGGACAGATCTCTGCGTTATCTGTTTTACTTCACAAAAGGCTGGCAGCTGTGCCAGACGTTCAAGCGTTTGTTCAGGCTCTGGTTAGAATCAAGCCTGTTTACAGACCTTTGACTCCTCCCTGGAGTCTTAATCTAGTTCTTTCAGTTCTTCAAGGGGTTCCGTTTGAACCCTTACATTCCGTAGATATTAAGTTATTATCTTGGAAAGTTTTGTTTTTGGTTGCAATTTCTTCTGCTAGAAGAGTTTCTGAGTTATCTGCTCTGCAGTGTTCTCCGCCCTATCTGGTGTTCCATGCAGATAAGGTGGTTTTGCGTACTAAGCCTGGTTTTCTTCCGAAAGTTGTTTCCAACAAGAATATTAACCAGGAGATAGTTGTACCTTCTTTGTGCCCGAATCCAGTTTCAAAGAAGGAACGTTTGTTACACAATTTGGACGTAGTCCGTGCTCTAAAATTCTATTTAGAGGCCACTAAAGATTTCAGACAAAATTCTTCTTTGTTTGTTGTTTATTCTGGTAAAAGGAGAGGTCAAAAAACAACTTCTACCTCTCTTTCTTTTTGGCTTAAAAGCATTATCCGTTTGGCTTATGAGACTGCCGGACGGCAGCCTCCTGAAAGAATCACAGCTCACTCCACTAGGGCTGTGGCTTCCACATGGGCCTTCAAGAACGAGGCTTCTGTTGACCAGATATGTAAGGCAGCGACTTGGTCTTCACTGCACACTTTTGCCAAATTTTACAAATTTGATACTTTTGCTTCTTCAGAGGCTATTTTTGGGAGAAAGGTTTTGCAAGCCGTGGTGCCTTCCATTTAGGTGACCTGATTTGCTCCCTCCCTTCATCCGTGTCCTAAAGCTTTGGTATTGGTTCCCACAAGTAAGGATGACGCCGTGGACCGGACACACCTATGTTGGAGAAAACAGAATTTATGCTTACCTGATAAATTACTTTCTCCAACGGTGTGTCCAGTCCACGGCCCGCCCTGGTTTTTTTAATCAGGTCTGATGAATTATTTTCTCTAACTACAGTCACCACGGTATCATATGGTTTCTCCTATGCATATTTCCTCCTGTACGTCGGTCGAATGACTGGGGTAGGCGGAGCCTAGGAGGGATCATATGACCAGCTTTGCTGGGCTCTTTGCCATTTCCTGTTGGGGAAGAGAATATCCCACAAGTAAGGATGACGCCGTGGACCGGACACACCGTTGGAGAAAGTAATTTATCAGGTAAGCATAAATTCTGTTTTTATGATTTGGATAGAACATGTCATTTTAAACAACCTTTTAATTTACTATTATCAAATTTGTTTCATTCTCATGTTATCCTTTGCTGTAGGAACATCGTTATACTACTGGCAGCTAGATGAACGCATCTAGTTAGACAATCACAAGAGACAAATGTTTGCAAGCACTAATCATCAACTAGCAACCACTAGTGTAGCATATGTGCATATTCTTTTTCAACAAGGGACACCAAGCGAACAAAGTAGTTTTGAAAATAGTAGTGAGCTTAAGTGTCTTAAAACTACATGTTCTATCTGAATCATGCACGTTTAATTTTGACTTTCCTATCTCTTTAAAAGACATTTCTGTTGTGCTTCTATAGAATAATATCAGCATTGTTTAAAAAAATTAAAACAAATTAACATATATTTTGCAGCAACTGTTTTTCAATAGCCAAACTCCATCAACCAATTATTTGGCATAGCCAAATCTGCAGACAAAAAATAAATAAATTCACAAATTTGTTTCAGCATGTCATGTTTGCATTACTGTCCCTAGATAACTGTTTAACCCCTGCAAACTGAATGTAACTGCACTGCTCTGTATCTTTGAAAATTAGCTAGTTAAAGGGACATTAAGGACTTTGAGATTGTGCTACAAAATGTTCACTTATTTGTAGTAGAATAACTTTGCAATCTGGATCCAAGCATGCAGAATAGACAGTGTCAAACAGGAACAAGTGTAGACTTCTGACCCTGAGATGTTCAGGGCTCAGGAACAAGTCAGCAGAAATACTTTGTAGATCAGGAGCGTGATCTAAATTCAGGCTGAAGTCAGGTCGCAGAAGACTTGTACTAAACCATAAAACAGTATAAAAAAGATTTGGCGCAAGAATCAGTTAGGAATCAGTTCCAGGCCAAAACCCATAGTAAAAGTCTAAGAAACGCAGCTAAACACAGGAGAAGGGAAAAGGAAAGGTCCAAAGTTCAAGCACAGGTCAAACCATGCAAGGGACAGTCTAGTCAAAAATAAACGTTCATGATTCAGATAGGGCATGCCATTTTTTAAACAACTTTCCAATTTTCTTTATCATCCATTTTGCTTTGTTCTCTTGGTATTCTTAGTTGAAAGCTAAACCTAGGTAGGCTAATATGCCAATTTCTAAGCCCTTGAAGGCCGCCTATTATCTGAATGCATTTTGATATTTTTTTACAACTAGATGGCGTTAGTTCATGTGTGCCATATAGATAACATTGTGCTCACGCACGTGGAGTTACCTAGGAGTCAGCACCAATTGGCTAAACTGCAGTCTGCAGAGGCTTAGATACAAGGTAATCACAGAGGTAAAAATGTATTAATATAACCATGTTGATTATGCAAAACTGGGGACTGGATAATAAAGGGCTTATCTATCTTTTTAAACTATTACAATTCTGTTTTAGACTGTCCCTTTAATGTAACGTAAAATGTTTTCAGCATCTGACAGTTTTTTGTAATGATTTGTATAATAAAAAAAAAAAATGCCTTATGTGCACACCTGGAAAGAAAGGCATTAAAACACCACAATCATGTTTGTGGCAAACCTAGTTTATTTGCTTTCCCAGCCAGAATAAACAGGTCTAAATCCCTGAGATATTTTGGGCAGATCCAGCTGTGTAAAATCTTCTCAGTGCATGATTCACTATCCTATGGGAATGAGTGAACTGCAAAGCTGTCCCCATCTTTTAAATACCAGCTAATGATTAACAACCCTTTTTTTTAGTATCTGATATTCTGAATCAGGTTTTTGAGGCACACAGAATTAGGGCTGAGGGTGCTGCTCACGGCACCTTACGTTAAACATAAATGGCTTCATTTATCAATGTGTATAGGAGGGCAATGTTCCCAATTAGGCAACCTGTCCGTCCGTGATCGCAGTGAGCCCGCATTTATCATTGTGGCTGCTTGTTCAACTCTGCCCCCCTGCTCTTGTGCAAGAATGTTGAGAGCAGGGCCTATCAATCACCCTGGTCAGATTAGTTCAGGGTGATTTTAAACTGCCAGTTCAGAGGTGGTCCTAAGATTACTGCTTCTTAACTATCAGCTGCAGGATTGCTCATGCAAGCTTGCATTACAAGAGTCCCAAAGCTGCAGCTTCATAAATTGAGTCCCAAACTCTTGGAATGTTAACAAGCTTTAGAGACACCCATTATGTGATATCTGTTACATTATTGCTACTTTGTAATGGATGCCTGATTAAACAGCCATAGATAGTGCTGAGAAACACGTAGCAATGTATTTAACCCCTTAATGACACAAGTCGTACAGGGTACGTCTTACACAAACTGGTCTTTAAAGACCAGAGACGTACCCTGTACGACGTTGGGGTTGAAAGCGGCTGGAAGCTATCCTGATCGCTTCCAGCCGCTTTCCGGTTATTGCAGTGATGCCTCTATATCGAGGCATGGGAGGCAGGTGGGCGGCCATCGATGGCTTGCTGATGTGCAGAGGTGGTCGGGGTTGCTGGGGGGCGTGCACAGACGTGTGCATGGGGGAAGCGGGTGGGTGCGCGCGTGCACGGGGAGGGAGCGGATGGGAACCATTACACTATGGAACAGTGTGTTTACATTTAGAGGGAGAGAGGGGGAATAAAAATGTTAAAGTTAATCGAAGTGATCTGGGAGGGGGTGGGGGATCTCTGATCTGAGCTGATCTCTACACTAAAGCTAAAATTAACCCTGCAAGCTCCCTACAACAGTGATTTTTAACCTTTTTTTTGCCGTGGCACACTTTTTTACATTAAAAAATCCTGTGGCACACGACCATCCCAAAATTTAAAAAAAAATCACACATTGTAGCCTAATACAGCATATATATATAACACTGCCCTACAAGATCCCTATTTAACCCCTTCACTGGTAGGCATAATACACGTGTGATGTGTAGCGGCATTTAGCAGCCTTCTAATTGCCAAATCCATATATGTCTGCTATTTCTGAACAAAGGGGATCCCAGAGAAGCATTTACAACCATTTTCGCCATAATTGCACAAGCTGTTTGTAAAAAATTTCAGTGAGAAACC